>NC_137428.1:47883811-48163811 GCF_964374335.1 Astatotilapia calliptera
GGACATGAAAAAGTAACACTTCTAATAAAATTGTTAATGTAGAATTGCAGGAAGATACCTAGACATACACACACATGCACACACACTTCTAACAGCTGGAAATGGTGTGTGTGGAAATGAAGTGGTGTGTGTGTGTGTGTGTGTGTGTGTGTGTGTGTGTGTGTGTGTGTGTGTGTGTGTGTGTGTGTGTGTGTGTGTGTGTGTGTGTGTGTGTGTGTGAAATAGACAAAGCTGAGAGAGACAAATATTTAAACATATAACAGTAATAAATATATAATATTATATTAATTAAACACTAACTTTACCTGTGTGTGGGACTATGAGGCGTTCATCTATGAACAAAACTGTGACACGTATGACACATAAACGTGAAGCTTATTTTAAGGTTATGGTAAAAACTAGTTTGTGGTGCCGTCAAGGTGGACGGTGGTTTTAGAGTGTAAGTGGGTAAAATGTGATCAGCTTAGCCTCTGAAAATATGTCAGAATGAGCGTGTAGCTGTGTGGTGAGGAGAGACTGGCTGAAAGTTAAACATGAGCAATGCTTTGTGGTTTGGATTTTTTTAAAGGCAAAATTGAAACTGTAAACATGCAGAAGGATCCCCAGACATAGACACACGCACGCCTAACGGCTCCAATCTGTGTGTGTGTGTGTGTGTATGTAACCACAGCAGAAAAAGCTTAGATAGACAAATATTCAAACTTATAACCTTATATTTAATAATCCTTGGGTACAACTTTACAATTTAGGAAACACTAATTTTAGTTGTGTGTTGCACTACGAGGCATTTCTGAACATTGCTGAACAAAACTGAGACGTGTGATGCATAAATGTGAAGCTTATTTTAAGGTGGTTTGTGGTGCTGTAGTGTCAAAGTGGACTGTAGTTTTGGGGTGTGCATAAGTAAAATGTGGTCAGTGTAGGCTCTGAAAATGTGTGAGAAAGAGTGTGTGACATGCGTGACGCATAAATGTGTAGCTTATTTTTTTCTCTTTTTTGATATCTGAGAGAAAACTATTTTATGACAAATACTTTTTACAGAGCTTTGGGTAGAAATTAGCTGCTGTTCTGTTCATTTTAATGTGTTTGTAATGAAGGAGAGTTATTATTATCCAGGGTGATTTTTGCGTGCGTGCGTGTGTGCGTGCGTGTGTGTGGGTGGGTGTGTGGGTGTGTGTGTGTGTGTGTGTGTGTGTGTGTGTGGGGGGGGGGGGGGGTGTGGTAAATTAGCAGTTTATATGTTCAGGGATGCTTTTTGTAGTTTAAAAGCTATATGTTTCAGGAGGTGCAGGGTGTGATGCTGTGAGTGTGTGTGTGTGCATATGTGAGAGTGGGAGTGCAGACACTGTACGTCTGTGTGTCTCCATGTTGTGGACATGCAGGATTCAGAGTTGTGTGTGTTTCTGTGCTCAGTTTCAAAATGGACATTTTTTTCTTTTCTTTTCATTTGTCTGTAATAGTAAGACTTTGATTCGATGGTATAGACAGGAATAAATATTAAATGTGGAATGTTTGGATTCCTTCTTATAAATATGTTTGCTTGCCCATGCGATTGTGTGTGTGTGTGTGTGTGTGTGTGTGTGTGTGTGTGTGTGTGTGTGTGTGTGTGTGTGTGTGTGTGTGTGTGTGTGTGTGCGTGCGTGTGTGCCATTGTTTAATGTGTGTGCTTGAGCATGTTTCACTTAGAAAAAAAAGACTCCACTGTATGTACAGTGACAGTAAATGTAATAGTTTGTAATATGATGTCTTTTCTTGCAGAACAATGAGATACACACATGGACAGGAGGCTGAACATGCTCATGGGTGGCTCTTCAGCTGGACACACACATGGCAGGTGATTATGTGTTGTATATGTTATCTTATAAAAACAGGAGTAAATGTATGTCCTGTCAAACTGCATGCATTTTAAAATAATCTATCCATAAGCCTGTCCTTAGAAACTGTTTATTAGCTAACAGAGGGAAACTGTAAATACTATAATTTCATTAGAAACAGCTGATTTTACCTTTTTTAAAACGTTGGGGCACAAGCAAAAGCAAACGTCTCTACTCTCAAGACTGTTAAAATATACTGTGAAGTATGGTTTTATATTTTAGTGTGTATATTATGCTAAAATTGCTTAAATTGTAAATGCAAAGAAACGACCCAGATGAGTCATATTTGCTGTGATGTTTCAGTCGTCAGTCATTTATAAAATATATGAAAATACGAGTTGCTTAAGATTGTTAGACTGCTTTGTTATGTTTGATGAAAATAAAATTTGACTCTCTCTCTCTCTCTCTCTCTCTCTGTGTGTGTGTGTGTGTGTGTGTGTGTGTGTGTGTGTGTGTGTGTGTGTGTGTGTGTGTGTGTGTGTGTGTGTGTGTACATATGTATTTGCCACTATGCTATCGGTCATTCTCAAAGATCCTGTGACCTTGTTACCGCCGTCGGACCGCAGGTATGTAAGAAATCAAAACATGTAAAACTTAATTATAATAGTTGGTAATGATATTGTAGAGAAGTTGCACTGAATTTGTGTCTCTTGTCATATATTTTTAAGGCTTTGAATATGACTCTCGGGGCAGATATTTGTGAATGGAGTGATCAGATTTTAGAGACCGTTTGCGTCTTCTATAAGTCCTGAGTGTTGCCACTTTCACGGAAAACATTGGGGGCATGTAAAAGGAGAATTACGCCCCATTTTGCTGTGCTGTGTTGCTGGAAGGCTTGTGATAAAAGTTGTGTTTCGGGCTGAAATAAACGTGCTGCTTTACAGACGTTATATTGTCAGGTAAAGAGGCACAAATGGGACAGGGAGTAGTCGCTGTGGGGTGGACAGCTGTGCGTAAATGGCATCCCAGGACTAGTCTGGTCATGTCTGGTAAAGTATGTCTGATGACAGACGTGGATCGACCTGTGTAGAGCAGAGGTCAGTTGTTTACTTTTATGAAGCTTTGTTCCCGTTGAAGGACGCTCTCTGTGCGTCTTAGGCCGTGCGCATTTCAGCACCACGGAGGTGGACAGCAACGCACAAAGGGCTCAGAATTAAAGGAAACCTCGACACATTGTTTGAGTCTCTTCTAAATTCTGGTCAGTGCTATTTAAATATAAAGTGAAATACTGCTAGAAGAAATATTTCATATTTTAAATGCTACTTATATTCATGTTAAAATATGAAATGAAAGGCTCCTAGCTTCAGCAGCGACCGTCGATGTCTCTTTTAATACTTTGTCAACGTCACTCGTTACTCTGAACTTTGTGTCGTTATGGATTTTTTAAATATATATATATATATATATACCTCTTAATTTCTAGCAATTGTTACTACCCTTATAATTCATGTTTCATAATCAATTTAGGAATATTGCAGATTACATCTGGACAAACTAATGCTGAAGGGAAGGGAAGAAAATATTGTGAGAGTAAAAACGGATTTGTGGTGCTGTGAAGCCAAAGTGCACAGTGGCTTTAGGGTGTGTGGGGGTAAAATGTGGTTAGCATAGGCTCTGATCATGTGTGCGAAAGACTGTGTGCCAGTGTGGTGAGAGGAGCGGGGCAGAAACTTAAACATGGGCAGTGCTTTGTGTTGTGCGACTTAGATGAGAGGTGCTAAGGGTTATCGATACTGGGTGGGGTGGGTACAATTTTCATGTACACAAAATAAAACCCTTGAAATAGGAACAAGCCGAAGCTGTGGTTATATTTGTGATTACGTGACAAGCTGGTAGAAACATACAAATAAAAACATGCTTGTACCTTTTGGTATATTTAATATTAAATGTGCCAAAATAATCCAACATCGTGCACGTGAAGAGTCGGTGGGGAAACTGATATGCAAATGTGTGTGGTTCACTTTCTCTGCGTGTTTAAAGTCTTACAGATACAGACACGTGTGAACATTTTCACGGGGAAATTGTGCACGTCTAAATCCTAACTTTTTCCCTCTTTTTAGCTATTGGACTGCGAGGACGTGGCCGTGACGTGACTGTGGACTTTCAAAACATCTGATAGACCGTGTGCCTGTGTATGTGTGTGTGTGTGTGTGTGTGTGTGTGTGTGTGTGTGTGTGTGTGTGTGTGTGTGTGTGTGTGTGTGTGTGTGTGTGTCATTAGTAAAAATAAATAAAATTATATATATTTTTGAAATCCATTTAAAGACAATGTGATGCTACTATCTTTCTTACATAAATTAAGTCATAAACATTAAGTCTATTGTTTTAATGTTAAGAAATTGCCTGCATATATTTGTTGAATAAACAGCCTTATGTCAGAGCCTGTGTGTTGATTATTATGTATTATTATTTAATTCAGCTATGTGATATTGGCTGTGTTGAGGTTGCAGGATGTAAATCGGTATTAAAAAATATTTTAAACATGTGTTTTTTAAAGATTACTTTGTAAAAGATGAGAATTTAACACGACATTTGTAAATGTATTTTATGTCTGCTGTATGTAAGGGTGATTGAGAGACAGCTAGTCACTATACTCTTAATTTTACCCTGTTTGAAGCTGTTACACAACTTGCTGCTCCTTCTCGTCAGTGTCACGTTGACTTCGATCTCTTCTCTTCTGTCAAAGAATACGAGCAGCTGCATTATGTCTACAAGCAAACAATCTTATTCGTATACTTTTGTCCCTCTGCTGAGTACATGACAGCCCTCGTTTTGTCTCGCAGACCTTTTATTTGTCACAATTTTACGTTTAATTTGCGTGTGTGTGAGAGAGAGAGGAAGCATGGCGGCAGATGGGTGTGCTGGAGACTCCAAAAGCTGCTGCAAATAGCCTTTCGGGGTCGGAGTTGGGGAAACAGAGCACATACTGCCGAGCTTAAAATCATGGCAGTCTGTTCTTGTGAAACATCTGGACTCTGTAAGCATGACTGGCTCATTTGTGTGTATGAAAATGTAGACAAAACAATAAAATAAAGCGACGGAACATTCACACGACTATCTCAATGTTTATGTAACGCGCGCACACACATCTCATCCTTGCTCAATGTTTTGGATGATGGGGAACTTACTACGATCGGGCAATCTCGCGAGAGTGTGGCTAACAAGAGTGTGGTTGGGCATTGTAGTCTTCCCTTTTGGGGAGCACATTTTTGCATGTTACGACAGAAATGTCTGTGACGGAGTTATCTGGAACAAAGAATTTAATCGGGGCACCAAAAAACCCTTCGCCGCACTTATCTCTGCATATTTAGTAGTTATCAGCAGTGTGATGCAAACAGAATACCTAAAATAGATGACTAACTCGGATCTAGCTAGGAACAGGCTGACCTCACTGATTGGCAATCACTTCAGCCAATAAAGCATGTCCAAATGCTCTCCATTGGGCGGGAGGACGCGCACATTTTTCACCAATGAGAGCATCCTTTCATTCATAAAGTGGTGTGGGCAGTTTTTTTTCGCAGGCGTGGGTTTGGAGGGTTTCATAATCCTGACTGAAACCGTCAAACCTGTTCTGGTGAGAGCCAATACCTGACTCAGGATGGGAGCTGCCGTAATGTTTGTCCAATCACTCCTCATCCCGGTCTCCCTTTGACCCACCCCATTTCATACAGAAAATCGAATGAATGGGGGAAGCTCTGCTTTTGACTGACGCGCAAAGCAGCCTATAGAGGGGCTGGATCAGTCGACGGGCACCTACTGCAGGCAGTGAGGAACAGGGAAGGGCGGTGCAGAGTAGGAGGTGGGCGGTGCACTTTAAATCAGGCTAGACAAGTGTTGGGGGAGTGTGTGTGATGCTACAACCTCCTTATAAAGGGACTCTCTCACGTTGTGGCTTGGAAATTAGAGCACATTGCCTAAAATTGAGGTCTCCACATACACACTCACACACACGCAGAGTCACCGAGAGCCGCTGCCGTGAACTGGATGAACGTTGAGGAAATGATCAGCTGGGCCGAAACGCCTCTCTTCTGGGTCGGTGCATTCACTGTGGCCTCCCTGACGCTGTGGTTGCTCTACAGGCTGCTCACAGGCTTTAGGATCTGGGTTTTGGGAAATGGACAGCTGCTGTCTCCGAAGCTAGGCAAATGGGCAGGTGAGTAGGGTCACATCAATTTCCAAGCCACCTACAGCACATTCACGGTCACGAAGAGGGCAGCTCAGAAGTAGGCAGGTGGACTCTGCTCGAGCACCAGAATGAGGTTATTGAGCGCAAACTTGACTTTGGCACACAAAAAACTGCGTTCTGCGTTTTTTCTTTTTTTGTGGATTCATTCAAGGGGAAGTTGGTGTTGCGTAACAGGCGCAGGTAAGCAGCTGATTGACTGAGAAGATAATTGTCCTTATTACCTCCAACTGTTTTCATTTCTTCTCACGTCAAACACAGCACACAGTCTCCTGCCAAGGGCTCCAGTCAGCGTTTTCAAAGCACATTTGGAACGGTGCGGGGATGCCCCACATTGGTGAGCCAGGAGCCAAATTGCGCAGGCTATGCGCACTTTTCACAGAGCTGTTTTATGTGGGTGAGCTCTTAGCCGGAGCACTACTGAACCACATTAACCCATCCGCATGATGTAGGACAAACCCATATGCTTAATTAAAACGTGACCTACATCTAGATCATCTTGCATGTCATTTTCAGTGGTTTACCCGTAATTCTTGAAACGTGCCTGAAAAATGTGTTCCCCTTCCACAGCATATTTATACTGGCGGCATTTTTTGTATTTCTCATGTCGCCGGTTTCTCACTAATCAGGTCTTCTTGTCCTGTCCTTCGGTTTGCCTTGCAAACCTTTCTCATAAGATTAATGTGTCATTATTGGATTTGACTGTATAATTTACACTAAAAAAAACGTTTTTGTCAAAACGGAAGTGACTTCGGAGTCATACCTAAGTGCGTTATGGTTTGATAGAGACTTGTCTCATAGGAATCGCCCTGCCATGGCTTGACCCACTTCTCTAGTCCCTGTTTGGAGAAGACTGCTGCGTCTGGAGCGTCTTGCTGCGCAGTTTGGCAGGCGCTCTCTTTCGCGTCGGGATAGGTGGATATTCTACCCCCTTCCTCTCCAAAAGCCAGGCGGATAATATAAATGCTTGTTTTCCTTTTTCTTTCAGTCACACAGATGTTTATCTGTACATTGTGGCGCACTTCTTGACGAAACCGTCAATTTTGTAAAATGTATGTTTAATTGAGGCCCTTTGCGCCATTAGAGGGGCTGAAATGTATGACGCAAAGGTAGGGCGGTAGGATGCCTTTAAGAACGACTAATGCACGTTTTTAAGTGATTCTGATGGAATATGCGGAGGAATGTCGGTGCACACCGATGAGTCATGCGCTTGTTCATCGCTTCGTCATCCTTTGGCCATATAGGAATGCCACCTTCACGTCATCCCACCCACCCACAGTATGTTATCAAGTGCAGCACTAAACTTCGCATTAATCTTTTTCCTGCATTTTTATTTACCTCGAATGTTTCATTATACAGTTTTATTCTAGCACAGCCCATTTTGTGTGCGTTTCAAATAAATGTGATCTTCGTTATTTGTAAAGCTCCTGAGTTAGGGGCGTAAAGGATGCTCTAAACTAGAAGATTACATGGATCTTTTTTTTTTTTTTTTTTTTTTTTTTTTTGGAAAGGATTCTTACGGAACTTTCCCACTCCGTCACATTTGTTCTTCTCTTACGCTTTACGTAAGATGTGAACATGCCACTCCCTGAAACCAATTGGTGCCACCAGTCTGACAAGTCTGGCGTACGTTTCCAATCACAACGGTCGGAGATGGCAGGACGAAAACAGGTGTGCGCGTTAGGAGAGGTGGGGGCATGTGTGATCGGGATGAGGCGTGCGCCTCCGCCGGTTACACCAGATGTGCGGGTTTGGCCAGTTTAGGCAGTGGTCTGGTTTCTTTAACGCATGCACGATACATCGTTTTACTACCGGTCCCCACCTTTCAGAGATCCTTGTTGCAACAAGTCCTCCTTCTTCCAGCTATTGGATAGTGTGGGAAATCGCTATTTATTTATACCCTTTGCAGTTGGGCAGCATGAATTTAATCTGTAGTGCTGTTCAGTTTTAGTTTCCTACAAGAACAATATGTCCTCTGAATTTATAACTTTTATCATTTTAGAGAATTTAGAGTTTCTATTTACTAATGACAGTGAATATTCCGTCTGTCATATACAGTTTCTTTGTCTAAGAACACATTTGAAACTGAACTGATGTATTTGATCAGAAATGCAATTTAAACGTATAGCTTCTTAAACGTATGTGAAGTTGTATTTGGTGGGGGAGGGGGTCATTGTACTTTATTTTAGATGCATATTTCTAGAACGGGCTTGCTTTCTATAAAAATCTCAGAGGAGGCGACTAGTATTTCCTGCTGAAACGAGTTTCAACGTTTGAAGGTAGGTTTAGGTGAAGAACTTGCTTCGCTTTCTATTCAGATATTAGTTTGTAAGGTTTTGTTTCCTCGTAATCACTGTACACCCTGTCTGTGTTGGGCTAAAACTCTGCTGCTCTCATATGCAGAGCAGAGCAGGGATTTCTCAGGAGTTCCTCTGCCAGTGGTTTTCCCCTTAGTGGATGGGACTCCTAGTGGCTGAACAGCAGCGCTGCAGTATGAGTCAAGGCGGCTTCCCCAGCCTCTCTATTGCACGGTTTTCACATACTCACCCTCCCCATCCCCTGCCAGTCTGAACCATCTCTACAGCTCAGTTCTGTTAAAGATATTCAGCAAAAGAATGGCAGCTCTCTAAAAGACATTTGAAATTTACATTTAATTGCCCTTTTATTTATTTTTATTTAGCAGCTTTTTAAGATTATTTGTGGATTCATGGGGGGGGGGGGGGGTATATTGCACAAATCTGCCTTTCAGGCATTTGATAACAGTTTAAAGGATTTAATATTTGGTGGTATAATGTTATCAAATTGTTTAGCATTTAGCATTGCTTTCAGTTCCAGTAGGGAAGCTTTCCAGTCTAACATGCAGCAGCCCTCGGTTTTCTGGTTTTTCTGCTCCGTGCTCCCTCCTCCAGTCTTAACCCCAGCATCCTGTATTATGTAAGGGAGCCGGTGTCGGTCCTGTTGCATGTGTGTAGATACAGGGAAATAAACTGAACCAAAGACATGCCCCCCCCCCCCCCTTTCCTTTTTTGTTAAAGCAAAGGTGGGGGGCATAGTGATGTTACATGTGCCCTGGAATCCACCCCTCCGGCCCTGTTCCCCCAATTCCCTTGACAGCAGAGTTTATTGAGGAAAATGGTCCCATTATATAAGAAGGATGCAGCCATTCATCAGCTCAGCACATGAGTGACAAAGGCTTGGGTCAGCACTTATGCAAGAATTTTGCTCAGTTCGGCTCAGAGAATAAACCAGGGATTGCGAGTTTATCAACAGACCCAGCAGGCAAACCAGAGTTTCAGTGCTGATTATTATGGGAGAGTAATCTTCAGTGCATTTTTTGTGAATAGACATAAGGCTTCATTCATGTTAAAAAAAAAAAAAACATCCACATGTGTGAATGAAAGCCAGCTTTGTGTGTGTGCGTTTCAACTGAGGCAGGGTCTCCACTTTATCCTTGTGAATGTGCCTTCCCTTACTGCTTTGTGTGAGTGTGGGCGGAGAGGAGAACACTGCTGTTCATGTGATGAACACGCTCTGTGACACGTGCCTGAGCCAGGGATGTTGGGTTTAAAAAAAAAAAAAAAAAAAAAAGGGGGGGGCAGAGAAAAATCTTCCTCATCTCAACCCCCCACCTCACTTCATTTCACCCATCTCCCCATACAGCAAGTGGGTCTGTTTATAGCTACAGTATATTCCTCTGAGTATGTTGGCTTCAGTTTTATTTTTGTTTCACAATTCTGCATCACTTGAAAATTAATGTATTGGGGTTTCAATAACTGAGGCTCATAGAAGAGCAGTTAAACATCTGATCCTTTCTTTGTATATTATCTGTATTTTGGATCCATTTGCGACTAAATTCTGACAGTTGTATTCTTGCATGATTGTTTGGCGTCTCTAGAACTTAGACAACTTTACTACAAATTTGTCTGTTGCTCCACTAAACATTTCTGCTTTCAAACTGCCACTTAAAGCCCTTAAGCTTTAAAAAAACTAGCAGAAATCCCTCCAAATGTTAAAATATGAATGAATTACATTTATTTGGCTGCAGTGTTTCTAGCTGAAGCTCCAGCACCTTCCAGATTACTGACATTTTAAGACATGCACACATAACCAAGATGTAGAACAGTTCAGCAACTGTCATCTGAAAGCGCCGTACTGGACCAGCAACATATTTCTTGTTGCTGGTTTTACTGCCTCATGTCAGGTTACATCAGTAATTTGGTTGCGAGCCAACATGCCAGCGAGGCAGTTTGTTCAGTTTTAAGTGTCTGTTGAAATGAACTGCTAACATTTTGGGTGTCATTCTTTCTGGGTTGTACCTATGCACAATAATGTACTGTATCAAGTTTTAAAAAGGCCCAAAACATCATAAAAGACACCTCACATCCTGGCCACTCCCTGTTCGAACTGTTGCCCTCAGGCAGACGGTACAGGGCAATCAGAGCAAGGACTAACAGACTCAAACACAGTTGTTATCCAACTGCAATAACACATCTGAATACTACAAAAAAATGTCCATCACGCCACTCTTGTGTTAATCTATGCACGGTCTGAAGCATGTGTGTGGGAATGTATGTGAATGTTTTACTGTTAAATCTTATTAGTATTTTAAGTATTCGATCTATTTTATTTATTGAATTTTATTGTTTTATTTATATTTTGATATTGCTAGGGATGATGCAATGATTGGGGACCATTCTTAATTTCGTTGTTCTCATGACAATAAAGATTCTGATTCTGAAGATGGGTACATAACTAACTGCTACATTTACACTTGTTTTAAAGATGTAATCAAGCATACAAGTGGTTGAAAGCTATCATTTTTCTTTTTTTAGTAAGTAATAGAAGCATGGGTGTAATTCACTTTAGTTCTGTACAGCATGCTATTTCATTGTCCTTGTACCAATGGACTAATACCATTAAACACATGCTTTACGCTTTGTCTGAAAGGTGAAAACAAATCTCCTTACTGAACACACTGCACATTCCATCCTTGCCTTAGCAGCACACGGTCAAAGAGCAAAGTTTTTCCAGCTCAGAAATCATCTAGTCTCAAACCAAGTACTTGTGTGAAAAGAAATAGATTTTTAAACAAGGCATGTGACTGAAGGTGGGAGAGGGGGACAGGACTATTTTTTTTTTTTTTTTTTTTTTTTTTTTTTTTTTTTTTGCTCTGTACCCAAATATAGATGCTGCTTCTATCTTTGGCAGCTCTGAAATACACATTCTCTTCTCTGTCTCACACCCACCCTCCCCTCATCTCGTCTCCCTGTTCAAGCTTATTTTATATCAACCATGTGACTTGCCTCCCCTGCTATTTAAAGCTGTGTGGGTGGGGGGCTGGAGAATAGGGGGGGAGGGGTATTTTGGTTAAGGGATGTAGACTTTGGAGGAAGGGGCGGGTTTGTCTTTGGCTCTTCTGCTGCATCCCTCCCTCCGTCCCCCCCCCTTTTTTTTTTTCTTTTTTTTTTTTGGGAGACATAGGAGGGGCTGCTCGTTGATAGGCAAGTTTAGGGTGCGACAGATTACATAACAGTACGTAACAGGAGTGGGGCATACAAGGACCGCAGTCTCTCCTCACTGAGAATCTTAATTGGGGGTTTGGTGTTGGTGGCGGGGAGGGTTCTGGGGAGTTTATAGAATTATTTTAGTTTTGCCCTCCTGTCTGTAAGTTCATTTTTCTGAGATGAAATAAGACTACACCATGCGGGTAAACACCCCTAAAAACTAATTATTTTACTCTCATTGTGCCAGTGAATGATCGGTATATTAATAAAGATTGGATGTTGTGTCTTTGTCCTTTAACAGCTGCTTACCCTCTCATATAACAGCTCATGCAATGCAGGTTAGTCTAAACCGAAGATCCTTTAAATATCATGAGATGAAGACATTGTGCTCTTTGTCTGCCGCTCACCATATCCTTTTTGTTTTATTTATTTTCCCCCTAGCCTGCAGTGCTTTAGTTGGTGTTGGGGCTTCAGTTGGAGAGATCGGGATGCAGCAGCAGCCTGGCTGTTGTGACAATGGTTGTGGGGGATCTTGTTGGTATTCAGGTGTTGCGGCAGGCAAGCAGGCAGCTCCCAGACAAGGCAGTGCAGGCGCTGCTATTTTTACTCCTCCTGCTGCTTTTTTTAGACCCTCGAAATGGTGAGCAGGCAGTGGCAGGGCTGCTCCACTGCTGAAGAGGGAGGGAGGGAGACGGAAAAGGCTGGGGGGATGTCAATACCTCAGGACATGTTGTGCAGCACTAAGCACAGCAGAGCTGCAGTGCAAACGCGCCCCCGTCAGGGCGCATCAAAGCCTACATGATGGACCAGTTTTCTCTGAGGTGTTGAAATGGGGTGGGGTGGGGGAAGACACACTGGGGGGGACTGGGTTCAGAGCTGAATGAGAAGCAGTGGTGCACACACAATGGTGCCAGCGTGTGGCGTCAGTGTTACGGTCACTCACGTGCTTGCTTGCGTAGATCCTTCCTTGCGAAATTGCATCTGTGTGTCACTTTTGTTCACGTAAGAGCGATTCTCTCCTGCTGGGAGGCCACTGGCACATGGGTGTCACTGACTGAACTGTGTCTTTTGAACATTGTGTTCTCCGTACATAATTCCATACTTGTAAGTTTCAGGTTATGCAGCTTAGCTCCACTTATGATGGCTCAAACACAAAATCTCTTAAAACCAGAAGAACCGTGTCGTCATCCCACTGTACTAGCTTCCCCATTCTTCACACGGGTGAAGACGCACACGTACACACATTTGACTGTCACTCAGTCCTAGGAAATGATTATTGAGAAAATGGTCCTATTATATAATGGGTGGGAGGAGTATAGTCATTCATAAGTGCAGCACGAGGACTTGGAGAGTGCGGCGAGGGGGCATAAGGCCTGGGGAAAGTGTGCAGGGTGGACTTGGTTGTCTGATGCACTGTGGAAAATCACAATTCACAGTATGGTGACCTTAAAGAGTTCTGATGAGTTCTGAGTATTTTTCTCTTTCATTGTTGACTTTAGTATAAAACAGTTTTGTTTGGTTTTTTTTGTTTTGTTTTTTTGTTCCCACTTTCCTGTACAGCAAACAAATCACATCACCATTATAAACTTTAGGTTTCCACTCTCTAATTGTCACTCCAGAATCATTGCTCATCAAATGGAAGATAGGCCAAATGGGTTTTAAGGGCAGGAAAAAAAAAATGTTAAAGGTTTTTGTATTCTTGAAATGCTTGATATTCATAACCTGAGCGCATGTATCTAAGTGATAGATCAGATGAGTAATGTCATGTTGCAAAAGATGATGCATTTGTAAGGCATGCAAATGTATTCTTGCACAGGATCTTCTTTCAGGTTAAAGTTCAAGCAGCGTTGATGCGTACGCAACTCTGCTGCATTTTTGATGCATTCCTGCATACAAGTGTAATCCGCAGGTTAGTCATGCAAGAAAATGATATCTGTGGGGTGAATTTTCCCCAGTGTACTGAAACTCAACTGGTTCATCTAGTACTTTGGTTTCAGCTGTCATTCTTGGTTTCATGGCTTATCAGTTTGTCGTCCTTTTTTTTTTTTTTTTTTTTTTTTTTCCCCCCCTTTTTAGTCAGGGCTTTTCCTCAAATGTTGATGCAAGTTGTTTCAGAAAAAGCTTTCTCTCTCCGTTACCTCCAGCAACCTTGTGACTCCAGCTGTGCTCATTTCTGTCATCTAAAATAGTTTCACACTCATCTTTGTTTGAGTTCATTATACTTGAACAGATGAGAGCTAAGATCAAAACTCGCATGAAGGTCATCAGGAAAGAGGCTGCTGATCCAGTTCTCGCTAAGCACGTCTCATGGAAGGATGTTTTCACTTACTGTTATATTGTGCGTTTATGGCTTTATTTAAAAGAATAAGGCCTGTAGCTCACAGGAAATAAACCCCATCTGTTTCAGAATGTACCACAAAATATATTTTTATAGACATTTTTACCTTGCAGCGGCTGTCTTGTTGCCTTTTTAAGCTGCCACCTGCATCTGCATCAAGAGCCTGATTTGGTACATCCCATGCCCATTGAAGCTTTTCTGCTAGGAGCATTTCATTCGTAACATAGGGGGGACGTTTAAAAATAACCAGGGATCCTGCTCTCTTTTTCACTTCCGACTTTGTGCTACTCTCTCTCACTCCTTTCACTCCCCTTTATCCCCTCTACCCTCCCCATCTCCCTCTCCTCCACCGCAATCCCTATTCCGTGTCTTTCTCCTTCACTCAGTCGCTCTCTTGCTTCGCTCCTGTTCTATTTTTAGCCACCCCTAGGATCCCTCCTCTCCCTCCCCACCACTGCCACTCTCCCTACCCCACTTCCCCCTCCTCTTTCTCCTGCTCTATGTTCGTCATCGCTCCCTCCTCTCTGCATCCCCTCTCTCATCTTGTCTTTTTTTTCCAGCTCTTTGCCAGAGAATGTCCTATGCCTCCATTAATCTTTCATCATGCCTTCCTATTATATTAATGATTTACAACTATGTGCTTGTATATTTGTAAGTACCCCTCACACTCTCACAGCCTTTTTTTTTTTTTTTTTTTTTTTTCTCCCTTCTCCCCACAATCCTCTATCAGTCAAGCAGAGGCTGGGGTTGATGGGCAGTGAAGGTTTAAAAATAACCGTTTGCTTTGCAAGGTGAGGGAAAACTCACTCTGAACATCAGCCTCAATCTCTGCATTGTGGTCTCCTTGTGTTTTTGGCATTTCTTCATTAATTTTTTTTTTTTTTTTTTTTTTTTTTTTTTTTTTTTTTTTTTTTGTTAATCCTCTCTGCTGTTACCAAACAATTTCATTTTTGCTGCTTTCACCTACAATTTGCAATATATGCACCCCTTGTGCATATACTCTTAATTTGAAAATCGGTGAGTATTTAAGTCAAAATGGACTTGACTTATCGGAAAAGCTGTCGTCATAGAACTTAAAGCAAGGCCTCCCTAAACGGCAGGTGAATAGTATTGTAGGGCGTGTCTGCCACATAAATCAGACTTATGTACATGTCGTTCAGAGATTGACATGCAGAGATGACGTCCGATAAGATGGTGACAGACTGACTCCGTTTTGCAGTCACCTGCTGCTTCTGATGATGAATTGTGGCTCATTCAATTTAGTTTACCTAGATTGGGGAACTAGTTATTTCAGTCCTGAAGTCTTCCTCATTATTTGAATACAATTCAACTTGACCCCGGCCTTGCTGTGTCACTGTCTCAAGAGAATCTGTACTGAATCCTGGCTTCTCTGTTTCTCTACAGTTGTGACAGGAGCCACAGATGGAATCGGGAAATCCTATGCGGAGGAGGTGAGGCTCCCGAACCCTTATTTATTTCATTTCTTTCACTGAAAATCTATGACTCATGCACGTGTGTGTGTGTATATAGATATACACCATGTACACTCGTAGGGGAGAGCTCTTAAAGGCCTATTAACATGTAAAAGTCCTCCCTCTCTCACACACACACACACACACACACACACACACACACACACACACACACACACACACACACACCTCTCTCTTATTGGTGCTTGTACAAGGTAACAGCCACACGTTGAATAGGGGCTACCCTGCCACGTGTCTTCGCACATAACAGAGTGGGAGATCCGGCTGTATCATGGTCATGTAGAGCCTTTGACTCATACTGTTAGGGCTACAATGTGTCTTGTTGTTTGTCATGCAGTGATGGGCAGCATTTTGTTCCTTAAATGTTTAGGTATATTGGTAATTGTGCACAAGCACTTGATAGAAATGATACTTTATTTGTGTATCGGTTCAAAATAATGAGATTCACACCAGATTCAGTCAAAGGGCTCGACCTGTGCTATAGAAGCAACAAACAACATAAGTGGTCAACAGGACAAAGATCTGAATTGTCACAATCGCTAGTCTAAAGCCTTTTTAGTTGGAAGGATTTCCACAACACAGTTGACAGAACAAATGTGTTCATATATGAAAGTTTGAGTCTTTGTACTGGATACTTTTTGCATTATTTTTGTATGCTGGGTTTCCTTCTTTGAAAAATTATTGTATTGTAAAACACAAATTTGCCTTCTAAGCTTTGTGTGGTACACAGTTGTAGTCACAGCAGTCCAAATTACTGCTGTTTAAAGGCTGTTCCGACCTGATTTGTTATCTGAACTTTTGGAAACTCTGTGGGTTCTTCAGCTGAAAACCTTTTGCTCATGGTTGAAGTTCTGATCACCAGCAACAATCCTCCACCTTAAATTTATTTAAAGCAAGGTTGTGTACTCTGCACATGTTTGTGTGCCAAGAAATCACTGTGCGCAGTGAAAGTGGTTTTACAAACAGAATTTCCGGAGAGTGACATTAAAAAGCTGCTGTGGAAGCAATGATGACAGGTTTGAGAAGATAATCTTGAATGGAAGAATATAATAGACTAACAAAATCTGTTGCATTCATCTGCAATGCTACAGAACAAACATTTACAGCTAATGGCTTGTTACCTACTGTGACATTGTCCTCTGTGTGTTGAAAGTATGGTTGAACTTGTGTCACTAACTGTTTTTTGTGCTCTAGTTGGCTCGTCGAGGATTTGCCATGATGTTGATCAGTCGTTCTCAGGAGAAGCTGGATGATGTGGCCAGGTCAATTGGTAAGCGTGCATAAAAGCGTGCGTGTGTGTATTTGTCTCTTCAACCTGTTCAGGTTTGAGAGCACAGCGAGTGGGATGATGAGGATGCGTGTATGACAGCGCAGTGCTGCCTAACGGGCCGTCAGCTACAGGATTTCCGTTCCTCAAGTGTTTAGATATTGAAAATGAGGAGTTGGACTTTAGCCAGAAAGTTTACTTATTTTAAAACAAAAAGATCTGAAATGTTTCACTTTGTTGGGGAAGGTACTAGTGTGCATATTCAAAAGAATTTGTTTTACAGACTGTAGCATTGTTGAGAGCAGTTTCACTATTTAGATTTGTTCTCCAAATCCCGCTATTTCACGCTTTGTGCACCCTGCCAACTCAAGGTTTACTCTGCTACAACACTGACCAACTTGTAAGCGAACAGAGCAGGGTGTGTTTTATTTCCTTTGTGGATTAAGGCTGACGGGTCAAATATCTGGCCTGATTGAGGAAACTCTCAAACGTATTCCTGTTGCAATATGTTTCACACGGATGAGGTTTCCCCATATTTGAGTACATGATGAATGGTAAATGAGTGTCCGTATGATTTTGGGTGTGGGTGGATAAAAACTTTTGTCCTCTCCTATTTTGTCCAGTTGCCAGATCTAAACAGAGACCCCCACCCCCTTTGCTGTTTAATGGTGTCCTCTCTGCAACTCTCTCTTTCCATGTCTCTGACGTCTCCCACAGCGCAATTTCCCCTGTCGTGCTTAAAGTCCACAGAGGGGGCTGATGGGTAGTCACGAGCAGGGTGCAGCGTGCCAAACTCTGGCACTCCTCCCTCACGATTAATCTGACAAAAATGTCCCTCAACATGTAACCAAGACAACCCACCCTGTCCCACCTATCGTCATGGGTTTTTTTTTTTTCTTCTTCCTCTCCTCACTGCAGTCATTTCATTTGACTCTCGATGGCACTCATCAACCACGTCAAATTACTTATCCCGTTCAGCAATCAGTGAATTAATATTTGTGCTTCATCACCACATCACCAGCCGCGTTTAGCAATCTCACTGACAGTAGCTATGATGGCTAATGATAATCTGAAGTCGATAAACATTTTTCAGAGAGGCCCTCTGCTTCTTATTTTTTTTTTTTTTTTTTTTTTTTTTTTCTCTTCCCCCTGTAAATCTCGTCTCAAGTCTGACTGCACACACACTGACACACTACTGGTTTTGGCCAAGGCACATCAGAGGAATTTTCCTCTTGTAACTCCCTTGGCCGCCTATCAGCTAAACGAGTCTTTGGACAAAATTCTAATTGCAGCAGGCACGTCAAACATGACGAAGGAATGGGGGGGGGAGGGTGCATGACGGAGGGGGAGACCAGCAGGCTGGTTTGTTGGTGCACAGTGCCCTCTGCAGTTGATCTGTCACAGAGTGGTTTCATGCTGCTATCTACGTTCATTTGAAGGTTTTGAGACACAGAGCTGCACTGTTGTTGAGCCGTGTAATGAGCTTTTAAACAAAGTCCTGGATCATTTGTGAGACATAATATGAATATTTGATGTGAAGGCATCACCCACTTGCATGAATGCTTTTAAACAAAACCTAAGTCATGCATCCTCCTTGCCTTTTTTTAAAACTTGTTGTCACACAATTTGTTCAATACAACTTGGATTTTTTTTTTTTTTTTTAATGGTTTTGGGTTCTGGGGGGTTATGCTTCCATTCCTAAATATCACTAACTATGAATAACTGAAACGTGTGTCTGCTTCACAGAGGAGCAGTTTAAAGTGGAGACCAGGACTATTGCTGTTGACTTTGGCAAGACTGACATCTACTCGAAGATTGAGGAAGGTCTGGCTGGTCTGGAGATTGGAGTTCTTGGTAAGGGCTGACTGCAGCTTTTCTTCTTCTTTACCTTTTGATGAGGACAGCATTAAGAGGCTTCCTTGATCTTCACTTTACTGTAGACAACTTCACACGGCTTCTCTTTAGATGTCAACAAAAAAATGGACATTCCCCTATCGTATACATTCAGTCATCATAAATTGCTTCCTTAGCATGTGGGTGCGATGTTTATCAAGCCGTGCTTATTATAGAATTTGAACTTGATATTGAAGATTTTGGTGAAGGCAGATGTTTCATACTTACGTTCTGCATGTGCGAATCAAATAAAAATGAAGTTGGTCTGAACTTGATTCTTCTGAAGAGCAGGTTTAGGCACTTTTTTTTTTTTAGTTTAACATTAAGGGCAAAGCTGGCGACTTGTACTTGCTTTTCAGTCATGTTTAGCGGTGTTGGGTCATCTTCAGCATAGTTTCATAATAATTTAGTCAAGGACTCGTTTTATATATTCCACCTTTCTTTTGTTTGTCCTGAGATTAATCTTCATGTGTTTCATAAAACAAGTGTTTTCAAACTGAATTTCTCAAGGCATGTTACATATTTATAGATGCACTCTTGGTTCAGCTGTTGCTTTTTTTTTTCTTTATTGCTTAGGCTCCGGAATTCACACTGTCATTTTCAGCTTTACATTTAAGGAACCCTTTGTTCTTTTTATGATACCAGTTGTGCTCTACTGGTTACAAGGTGTGGCTGTGTCTACTGTGGAGTTGAATGCCCGTTTCTACCTTTTTTGCTTTTGCTGCCACCTAGTGGTGAATAATTGAGGTGGTTCCAGTTCTCCAGCTATATGTAATTGAATTAAAATAGCAGAATAATTGATGATTGCTCCCCTTTTGTCATTAACAGTTAACAATGTTGGTGTGTCTTACCCCTACCCGGAGTACTACCTCCACATTCCTGATCTGGATAATGTGAGTAATCTTTACTTAAAGATGGGAACTTTCAGTTATTGCATGTTTTCTGTGATTGCAAGTGTAAAGTCCTGATATTTTTAGTCTTTCCTGCTCGTTTAAGACATACTAAGTATTTGTTTCTACAACTAAGAGCAGGCAATCAACACAAATGGTGCTTTTTTTTTTTCTTTTTCTTTTTTTTAGTTCATCACAAATATGATCAACGTCAACATGACCTCAGTATGCCAGGTAAGTGTGTTTCTGTCTGAAAAAAATTTCCGAATGGATTGAGCCCAGTGATTGCAAACTACATACACTTATGCATGTACTTGGTGTTTTGGGGTTTGTTTGTTTTGGCTTGGATTAGTTTTTGTATGGCTCAGGCTTTATTTCCCCCTGTTGTCATTGTTCTCCATTTTCATTTTCCTCTTCTGCTGTTCCTACCATGGTACCTGCAGTGTCTCAGTTGTTCCCAAAGCAACGGTGAACTACACCAACGCTGTCTGTGCTCACCACCCACGCATCTCTCTCTCTCTCTCTATTTCTCTCTCCCTACTTTTAGTATTTCTTTTTAAATAAAAGTCTATCCTCTGTTTTGCCCCCCCCCCCCCCCCCCTTCTAAGTTGTCATTGTCTCTGATTTTTCACTGAACTTGTGTTATTATTTTTAGATGACCCGTCTTGTGTTACCAAGAATGTGTGAGAGGTGAGTTATATGATGGGGCTTCCATGTTTTGCGACATTACTGCAGTCAAAATATTCCTGTAGTAAATGATGGATGGTGGCACCGAGCTACTCAGGGAATCTTTATATTTAACAACACCCCTCCACCCTTTTCTTTTAGAGCAGTATTTAGGAGATGACTGTAACAAAAGATGGCTTTTTTTAGGGGGGGGGGGACAAGAAATCTTCACCTAGCATTTTCCATGACTGCATCTCTTTCCCTCTCCTTTGTTCGCAATGCTGACAAGCTTTCAATTCACACAAAGTGCTCTTCCCACCCGATTGGCTGCTGCGTTCCCATGTGATTCCTGCCAGCCAATGGTAGTGCAGGCACATTTGGTGCCGTGTGAGGCTGGAGCGTCTCCACTACATCACTGCAGCAACCGGCTGCCATGGCAACGCAAACAGCCACTACCACACTGTGTGTGTGTGTGTGGTATCACTTTGTAATTGTCGGTGCAATAAGCATGCATAGACACAGGGCTTCCACGGGTAAAAATCTTATTCTGTGGATTTGATGATTAAAAATAAGGTCTTAAAGTGTAGCCATTGATCTGTGATCAATGTTTCAGGAAAGCTTTTTAATGTAGGATTGTCATGATACTGAAATTCCAGGTTTGACTTAGGCTTTGTTTGCTTGTTTGTTTTGATGTGGCAAATATGCAAGTAAAAATCAACCCTGTAATGTGTAATTTTAAGTGATGATTGTTCCTGGAACTTGATGATCTCTGTGTGCTGTAGCCCAAAAAGAGCCATCTTCATTTCACATACAAAATAAGTTCAACATTTACCTTCCTGTGCTTTCCCCAGGTCCAAAGGTGTTATCCTAAACATCTCCTCTGCCAGTGGCATGTACCCATTGCCTCTGCTCACTGTCTACTCTGCAACTAAGGTATGTACAGTGTGTTTGGCACTTCTAAAGAGGCAAGACTTCTTTTCTAGGAAATGAGAAGATGAACACAACCTTTTTTTTTTTTTTCTTTTTTTTTGTTTGTATATTTTGGACTGTCTTAGTAATTTTGGCGATCTTTCATTCGTGCAGGCGTTTGTGGATTTCTTCTCTCGTGGCCTTCAGGAGGAGTACAGACGTCAGGGGATCCTCATCCAGGTAAGTAGAGTCTGAGAAACATGACAATCATTGAAGCCTGGATATGAGTCTATGATCTATGAGAGACTAACTAGGAGCTTTCATAATTTGTCAGCGTGTGTGCACATTAACTTTTAAAAATGTTGTACAAAATCATGTAAAGGTCATTAAAAGCTTTTCTGAACTTCACTCTTTTGGACACAAAGTAAAGACTGGAGTGGCTGTTAGACCAAAGTCAGTCAGCCCTATTCTTGAAACAGAATCTTGCAAGTTTTGGAAATCTTAATGCACTTAGGTTTTTAATAACAAAGTTAAACATCTTTTTTCAAAGAGTCTTCATTGAAGGAGTAATGAAATGAACACACAGAAGTGTTCTGCTTTTAATGAGAAGCATTTTTTTTTTTAAACCTGATGTTCCACATAAAGCTGGTTTGTTCTGTTTTTAGAACTCTGTAGTCTTCACTCATGTGCCACCTTGTGGTTGGACCAGGTATAGGAGTTTAAGTATAACACAAAGTTCAGGGTCTGCCTTTTGTTTTTTTCCTTGCATTCCAAATCATCACTTTACAGCAAAGATTTTGTCTTTTGGGTTAAAGAGCATGTTACATATTAAATATGGCTTACCCGAAGTTAGTTTAGCTTTCGTGATTTAAACAGTCTGCTGGGAGTGCTTTGCATATTTTCTAAGCTTGCTGCATCTTTTTTTTTTTTTTCTTGCTCCTGCAGAGCGTGCTCCCCTTCTTTGTGGTCACTAAAATGACTCGTATCAAGAAACCCACCTTGGACAAGCCCACCCCAGAGCGCTATGTAGCAGCTGAGCTCACCACTGTGGGTCTGCAAAGCCAGACCAATGGCTACTTCCCTCATGCTGTCATGGTAAGAGATGGCAACCTCAACAAAATTAGTAATGTTGATAGATGTGCAAAATGTTGGGGCCCAAATGAATAATTCTTATTGAAAAGCTTGAATGCTGAACACATTTTAAAGTTGCAGTTTAAATTCATTTTAATTGTGAATCCAGGGCTGGGTGACCACCAAGCTGGTTCCAACCAGCATTGTTATCTTCCTGGGAGCCACAATGAACCGCCTGCAGCGTACGGGATACCTGCAGAGGAGGAAACTGCGAGAGCAGAAGAACGGACAGAGTTTGAAAACTGAATAGGACTGTGGCTGATGACGCTGCCAGCAGCCACATTGTTGTGACCCACTGCAGCATTTAAGGAAGAGGGGAATGTGTATGATTTATCCGCCAGGGTTGCCTGAGATTTCACCTTTTGTTCCTACAGTAAATTTGCACATCAGGGCACGTGTGGCTCTGACTAAAACTGCAACCTTCTATCCTTATATTTATCTGGGCAGACATGACCAAAGAAGCTTGGAAGTGAAATGAGGATAAAATGCTGCTTTTGGAAAAGGACATTGATATTAGTCACTGACACTGATGGTGGAAATGATACAGCCAAAAACAGAGGGATTTGTTAACCCTGCTGTTGTAAGCAGTGGAAAATGGTGGTGGGCATCTTTTTATATACATTTATAGGCTACACCAATCAGCCACAACATTAAAACGACTTGCTGAAAATTGATTAGGTATATCTTGTGCTGTTAAAACTGCTCCAGACTGTCTGCATGGACATGGGACCACTGAATTGTTTGCAGCAGATTATTTGGTGCTGTGGGTTGACTGGTGCGTCTGTGTCAGTCTTTCTGGCATAAACCACGAATGCTCATTCAGATAAGGATCTGGGGAATTTGAAGGCTGAGTCTATATCCTGGATTCTGCTGTATTCCTTGAACTTTTCCTGAGCAGGTTTATGTATTATGGCAGGACGCACAGTCTTGCTTTAGGGGCCTTAGGGGTATGCTCGGTCTGCATAAATGTTTAAAATTTATATTGTGGAAAAATAATCAAATTTATTCACCTTACTTGGTGGTTTAAATGTTGTGGCTGAACGGTATTTATGATCTATTTATTTTATATTTGTATGAACACAGAAGCCAAACTCTGACTTTAAAAAAAAAACAACAACAAATTTTTAACTTAGTTCTATTTACAAATTGAGCTGTTAAATGATGGCAGTGCCTGCTTTCTGTTGTGCCAGTTTATTTGCACCACTGAGCTCATCTTATGTTGCCTCCTTTTCTTTCTTTCTTTTTTTTTTTTTCTGATTGAATGTTTAAAATGACACTTTGTGGTGGGTTTTTAATTGCATCAGTGTAATATTTGTTGTAAGCCAAAGCATCTGATGGTTAACTGCCTTTCTTCTGGCATTAATGATGGAAATGGTCTGATTTTGTGAACGGGTGCTTAATGGTTCCATTTATTATGAAAGGATGTTAACTGGTGCTACGTCCAAAGGAACTACTGAATTGTTCTTTTTCTTACTACTCTAATCAGTTTTTTGTTGTTATTTTGTTTTTTTGTTTGTCTGTTTTTTCCACTGTTTTTTTTTTTTTTTTTTTTTTTTTTTTTTTTTTATCTGATTATGTTGGATAGATCATTAATTGTGTGGCAAATTTACATCCAGTTAGAGTTGAAATGACAAAGTGGAACATTTTTTTTACATGAAGACTGGTTCACATGACACCAAATGTTGGCTGTGAAAATGGGGGAACTGTTTCTCTTTATTTCCCAAATCAGTCCCCCATATTGAGCTGTACCTCAACTAAGTGGCTTTTCTAGCGCCATTCATTTCGTAGAGATCCAAACTGGAATATTTACATCAAAATGCACTGTTTACATTTATCTTGCCGATTGCAACTTGTCTTTTCTACTGTTTGTTAATAAAAGCTTTAGCCTGGTTTAGCTCTTGCCTGGTGTTTGGTCTTGCAGATTTTTAACGACTTTAAAAATCTGTGATAAGAAATCACAATATAAAAGTCTTTATTTCTTGATGTAGCAAATTTAATTTCCAGACTTGGGGAAATTCAGTTTAATTATATAGCACTAAATAACAAGTTATTAGCAATTGTTAAATAATATTACAAAGAGAAATCCTACAATCATATTACCAAATATGTGCTCCCTATGAGCAAATTCTTAATATGATTAGAGGAAAGAATGGACCCTGGAAAAATCATGTGCCAGTAACTTAAGTTCAGGAACACGGATCTGTTGGAGGCATGCAACGGGAATCCCTGTAAGGAGAATGAAAAGTGGACAGGCTCAGAATATCCTGGAAAGTCTAATGCCTAAAGCATAGTCCCCTAATCAAGCCTTATCCTAAAAACATTTTGAAGCCCAATCTTATTAAGCTTGAAAAGGGAAGCTTATTAATTGACAACTGTCTTGCCTTCACCTGCACCATTTGGATATTCTAATGAATGATGGTCACTAATTAAAATGATTTATTTAAATTGTTAATTCTCACTGTCTAGAAACGTTCATTGTGTCCATGTGTTAATATACGTTCACTTTTTATGTGTTCTACAAAAATGTATTATTAGTTTTATTCGTGACATAGTTCACATTAAATTGTGCTAAAAATATATTTTAAAAAAAGAGCGGGAGAGAGGAGAGCTAGAGACGGAACTATAGTTTCACATCTCGGTTCCAGGTAGGATTTATTTTCCCTGTTACACTCTTGCCATGGCTAACAGCGCTACAGCTTAAATTAAAAAAAAAAAACATCTTCTCTTAGTTCTGTAGATATGCTTTAGCGACCACTTGGGTAAGTCATTCAAGTTTTTTTTCCCAACATTAGTTAGTCCTGGTATTTTCTTACGAAGTATGACATTTAAAAAGTGTTATTTAAAGTAACTTTTTGTTACGTATACTGAGCACCAAGCTAATCAAGTATTTCAGTTAAGAATAGCCAGTTTACTATCGAAATTATCCTTTAACTAAAAGGGACAGAAATTATTTCGTTTAATTATCGAACAATTTATTAAAAGCTGCTTTGTTCAATTTGATGGCTGCATATTTTATTCTCAGAAACCTTAAGATTCTACGACAAATCCAAAAAATTGTGCTTTTCATTAGGCACAGAGGGAAAAGAACGTAGTACAACTACCACTCGAACAAAATATATAACTCACAACATCTGATTACGCATCACAAAGGACTGCAGATCTGAGCAGCACTCCACGCACTCACATAAAGGGAAAAAAACTGCATGCAGGGGTAGACATTGATAAGACATTAGTAGGAGTGCCATTCTCCGTTCGACTTATAGAGTAGTATTTGGATAGTGGCAGAGTGGATTTTAAATAAAATTATGAAGACGTGATTGAAATTTAGATTTTTTGGATTGTGGTAACTATACAGAAATTACAGCCATTTTTTATACAAAGTTGCTCAGAGGTTAAAAGGTAATTGGACAAATGGATGATAAGCAGTTTCAGGGCCAGGTGAAGTCTGTTCTCTCATCTCATGATGGACTAAGAAGATAACATTTCTGGAGTTGTTTCCTTGCTTGCATATGATGTCTTTATTCTGGAACTCTCAATATGTGGTGTGAAAGAGTGATGCAAGTGTAGAAAATTCTCACAGAGGTAGGTCTATGGATCTCAGTCAATGGTGTACTTAGAGTCTACAGTCCAGAGTCACCTTCATGAATGTAAATTTACAACAAGGTGTAAATCACTGGTTACACGTAAAAACAAGATCAGGCTTTGTCCGAAAACATCTAAAACAGCTTTCACACTTAAGCTAAAAAAAATTCTGCGAACACATAAAAGCAATCTTAACCAGAATGACGGGAACAGAAGAAGAGAAATAACTCACGATTATAAGCATAACACATTATCTGTAAAACATTGTGGAGATAATGTTATTGTGTGGGCACGTATGGTTGCCACTGTAACCGGGTCACTAGTGTTTATTGTTAATGTGACTGCTGGTACATATAGCAAGATGAATTGTGAAGTGTACAGGACTATACTCTCTGCTCATGTTCAGCCAAATGCGGCAAAACTGGTCAGGACTTGCAAATGTATGATGAGCCAAAATAACCCGCAAAAGCAACCCAAGAGTTTTTCAAGGAAAAGAAATTAAATATTCTTCAAAAGCTGAGTTAGTCAGTCACCTGACACTTGGAGGAAACTTTAAATTACTGATGACAAAGGTGAAGACTGGGAGACCCACAACCAAGCAGCAATTGAAGGTGGCTCTCAAAGGCTGTGGGTTCTAGATTTAAGACAGTCATTAACTATAAAGCAGTATTAAAAACAGTCCTTATGTTTACAATTGTATTAATTTATCCAATTAATTTTGGGGGGCTATATATACGAAAAACATTTAAAAAGCTATAACTCCTAAATTTTTAATGCTGTATTTTTGTTAAGCCCCTTGAATTAAAGAAGGAAATCTTGATAGATGAACTGAACTCCAGTGTGGTGTTGTACAGGTGGGAGAATATTGTCCAAATACTTCTGGTTGTAAAAGATCTTTATCAGTTCTGATATTGACTCTTCATGATTTGTTTTTGTCTCATTATCTCACAGTGTTGAAACTGCTGAATAGAATAAAGGCTCACATGCGTGAAAACGTTCCACTGTCAAATGTTTGACATTCCCGTTTTGCAATGTACAGCTGTCAAAAAAAACATGCCAGCATTGACTAAAAAGCTTGATAAGCTTGAGATTAGAGTCAGGTAGCTAAGATAATCTAGAACTGGTTCTTAGTTAGGAACTGTTCTCGATTCTTCCCTAGTGTCAGTTTGTGTGAATTCCTTTTTATGATATGGCGTGTACAGAGCCAGTTTCTGTGTTCAAATAAAGAAATCCTATAGTTGTGAATGAATCTGTTTCTCTTCTTTCTCACATCATAGACTTGATGTGATGTCAGATAAGCGTCAGCGTGCCAGAGTTCAGGGCTGCTGGGCGAAACGACTGCCAAAACACTCAAGTCCAACAGGTAAATCAAAGTGTAGTGTGTACTGTGAAATGCAGGATTTGCATGCTTTTGCCAGCTCAGGTCATTCATAGAGGTAGATAAAAAATATATATATATAAGGAATTTTCTTCCTCTCTTATGAAATACAGTTATGTGTTTAAATAAGTGTGATAAATTGGGCTGACATTTACGTAGGAAACAAGATTTTTATTCTGTTTTTTTAAACAGGTGCAGGCCCAAATTGCAATGAATCCAAAAATGCCAACGTGGCCTCTGGTTCTTGGGGTTTTGGGCCTCAGAAAACAACTAAAACCTTTGAGTTTCTCCAGCCCTCCCAGGTAGACTGTCCACGTGAAGAAGTCAAAATGAGTCTTTGCTGCCAATAAAAATGAATGTGAGGATACTACTTTTTATTTTTTTTTCCTTTATTGCAGCCAATTAGAGATGTGCCACCAGAGAAGATGATAGAGTAAGTTACTAATTTCAATCTTTACTTCCACAGATTTGTTTTTATGACAGATAACGTTTTTAATCACACAATTTTTAAGGTGGCTTAGTGAGTCCTCTACTACATACTAGAGATGGCACGATACCACTTTTTTATGTCCGATACCGATACCGATATCATAAATTTGGATATCTGCCGATACCGATATGAATCCGATATAGTGTTTTTTAATCAACAAAACTGTTTTTTAAAATATCTTGCTGCATTTTGCAAGTCTGCAAGTTCATACTCAAGTTTAAAACAACAACTACACTAAAGCTATTCTGTTATACCTGTATACAAAAAAAATATTTCATAGTTCAGCAATACTGATCAATCTAATAAACTTAGACCTACACCATCCTCCCTATTCTAGTATTTTAAAGAGTACTTAGCGTAAATATTAAGCAACCTAACTAATAGGGTTCCAACTCCCAGCAACAACAAACATAAATAAATAAAAAATAAGGAACCACCCCTCACGCGCCACCTCATGATGCTTAATCGACGTAATCAACCTTAATTTGATGCAGTGTGAAAAAAAATGCACAGAAATCAATTATTTTTCAAGAAATATTAAATAGATTCAACATCTTTCTTCAACAGAATTGCAGACTGCACAGATGGTACCTTCCCAAAGTAAAAAGTACTATAGCTTACTAGGGTATATATTAGACTTAATAGTCACTATATACAGTAATTGACTTCTATTCATTTTACATCAAATTAAAACTTTGGGTGTCAGATAATTATTTATTAAAAGCTCGACATTTTAAATGAGAATAAGAAAGAAAAGTATGTCTTTGTGCCCCCTTTTCCCTGTTCATGCCCTATCGGCCCCCCTGGCTAAACTTTGCTAGATCCGCCCCTGCACAGTTACCAGCCGTCAGCTACGTAGAAAAAGATCCTGGTGTAGAAAGAAATATTAAATAAATTCTAACAACAGCTTATCAAGCTTAAACGTTCTGCTGTTGTTCAGCCGCTGGTTTCCTCTTTCTGGTGCAAAGTGGGCCAAAAGCAAACTAGAGACACGGACTGGCGACAGAAAAGCCGATCAGCTGATCATTTAAGCAGTTTCACGATTGAAGTAGCAGCCGGAGAGCGAGAGGCAGTCGCTTGTTAAGCTTAACGTGGGAATGCTTTACAAACATTCAGAGATGGACTTACACACTTGCTTTACTTCTCTCGGGGATAACTTTGTCGGAGATGAAATGCCAGGTTGCTAGAGAAGCTCCACATGCTATCCAGACCACCGACAGGTCCGGCATGCCACAGCTGCTCTATCACGTGATGCATACTGCTCCGACTGCTAACGTTCTGAGGCGAGTTACGGCGTGTTGCAAGTTTTGCGAGGTGCTTTCGTGATATTTAATGGATCG
This sequence comes from Astatotilapia calliptera, assembly GCF_964374335.1. Classification (NCBI taxonomy): domain Eukaryota; kingdom Metazoa; phylum Chordata; class Actinopteri; order Cichliformes; family Cichlidae; genus Astatotilapia; species Astatotilapia calliptera. The sequence goes on from NC_137428.1 coordinate 47,912,749, forward strand.
GATTACATTTTTTATTTTTCTCCGATATCCGATCCAGTAATTTAGGTCAGTATCGGACCGATACCGATACGTAATATCGGATCGGTCCATCTCTACTACATACTTTTAACGTGATTCATTTTGTTCTGGTCAGACAGGCAGGTGATTTTGAGATCAGCCATGGACCATCAGGGGTGTCCAGGTGTGTAAAAAACAATTAAATGGAAAATAGCTGAATGTGTGTTTATTGAACATTGCACAAATCAGTGCCTGAGTTTTAAATCCACTAGGTGGCAGTGGTCGCATAATATATATGCTTTTTCTTAATAAAAGTCATGCTTTTTACTTTATGGTCCCCAGTAAAACACATAAAATGAGCTTTGTTTTTAATAATTAAGTATATTTCATAACTTGTGCTTTATTATATAGTGGAAGGTACAATTAGGCTATTTTCACATAGATTTTTAGCATGTCAATTTTGATTTTATTGTTATTAGAAAAATCTGATTTACAGAGAGACAATGTTATTGTAGTCTGTATTTTGTTACCGAGGTTCAGTTTGAATTTTAGCAGGTCATTTTGTGAGCTTAACAGAATGGTTGTAGTGGATAATAAACCAAAAGTAACTGTCAGTCATTTGATTTTGCTATTTGATCTGGATGTTGAAAAATTTTACTATTTTACACAAGAGCCTTTTCCCTGTGTATTTAAGGTTACACGTTCATATTGTTAAGGAGGAATTTTATGCCTTACAGAAATAATTGGAATGCCCAGACTTTAAACTCTTAGAAAACCAGGGTAAAGTACATACTGTATACTCTTACTTTATGTTTATGGGGATTTAGTCTGTGTCTATTTATCTTTCATCTGTCGAGGCTGCGGCTGCTGCCTGGATTTCTCTCCCCAGAAGAGGCCGACTGGATGTTCAGTAAGCTGCTTGCAGAGCTTCCATGGTCCCAAAAGACCAACTACAGACAAGGTGAGCACTGGTTTCTTAACAGTGTAAACTAGGTGAAATGTGAGTTTGTGGTTTGTAGAGAGGAGCGTGAAGAAGGATTCCCCACTGCAGGAAGTTTGCTGTTGGATTCAGGTTTGTTCCTGTTTCATGTATGTGCAGTGGTGACCTTTTAAAACAGTTTTTGGTACATGTATTTTAAAAGTACTTAAAGATCTCTAAATAATAAATGGTAAAATGGTAAATGGCCTGTATTTATATAGCGCTTTTTACTAGTCCCTAAGGACCCCAAAGCGCTTTACATATCCAGTCATCCACCCATTCACACACACATTCACACACTGGCGATAGCAAGCTACATTGTAGCCACAGCCACCCTGGGGCGCACTGACAGAGGCGAGGCTGCCGGACACTGGCGCCACCCTGGCAACGGGTGAAGTGTCTTGCCCAAGGACACAACGACCGAGACTGTCCAAGCCGGGGCTCGAACCGGCAACCTTCCGATTACAAGGCGAACTCCCAACTCTTGAGCCACAATCGCCCAGAATAACAGAATACTTTTTGTTGGCAATAGATTTGGGTAATTGTTTAATATACTCTTTTTTTTAAAATTATAGCTTTTTAATGCAAAGTTTTCCAAATCCAACTAGGTGCCTTGCTCATGTGGTAATTTGTGTATGAACTTTATTTTGAAAAAAAAGCTGACACTGAGAACACTCACATTGTATTCCATATACGGTGACAGACGATATACAGGGGAATGTGCTGAGATGAAGCCAGACTTTGCCTCACAATCGTCCTTTTCTCTCAGCTGGCTCTTGTCCATCTTTTGTGCAATTCTGCAGTAGCTACACAGCAAACAAACAGAATGATGAAGACAAGTGGTCATGATTTCCAAACACTCACCACAGACACAGGGTGTGAAATCATCAATGTTTGGGTTAAGGAAGAGTGGAAAAAGAAGTGGTGGCTGGCTCTTTAATGTATCACCACTCCTTCATTTATCCTGCCCTGCTTTAAAACAACCTTTAAATGCACTGACTCAGTTTTTCCGATCATTTGGTCTCACAACTTTGAAATGGATACTTTGAATGGGTTTGGCTTTTGCTTATCTTTCTGGCATTTGAGAGTTGATAAATAATAATGTAATAATGTAATAATTCAGCACCATAAAAAGCAATGGCTGCTCAAGCAGTTTGTTTTGGTTTCACCGTATTCTGATACCAGACGGCTGGCCAAAATACACCGAAGGCAAAAAATTGTTTCTTGGAAGAGAACTATTGGTTTCCCAAGAAAGGGAGGTACACTCAGACCCACAGAGGAAGACAGAGAAATTGGATTTAGATGTTTACGTGACCCCTGTTAGAAAACCAGTGACAAAACAGGCGATTATTGTACATGTTTGTTAGACACTGAAAGAAAATCCAGTAAGAACAAATTTGTCAGTTTTCTGCCCTGACTGAATTGCCTTCATCAAATTACTGACGCAATATAGAGATTGATTTGATGGTTTACTCTATGAAACTGTCCACAGGCAGAGGTCTGGATTGGGGTTTGAGTGGTTGAGTGTTTTATACTCAAAAGACCAATCCATCCATTTCTGCAGTTTATCTGGGTCTGGGTTGTTGTGGACATCAGTCTAAACAGAAACACCCAGACCTCCCTCTTTCTGGCCACATCCTACAGCTCTTTAGGGAGAATACCAAGATGTTCCCAAGCCAGCCAAGAGGTGTAATCTCTCCAGTGTCTCCTGGGTCTGCCTTCTCCCTCACCTATAAGGTACCCATAAGGCATCCTGGTCAGATGCCCATCTCAAATGGCTCCTTTAGATGTGGAGGATCAGCAGCTCTACTCCAAGACACTCTTGAAGGGCCGAGCCCCCCACTCTATCCCTAGAGCTGAGCAAAGCCACGCTATGGAAGCTTGTTTCTACAAGTGTACCCACCCCTGCCTCTCACTAAGGTGCAACTCCAGAGTGAAACAGAATCCATCCCCTCTCCAGGAGACTGGTTGTAATTGTGTGTTCAGGCAAGCCTTACCATATCTAGCCAGTATCTCTCCACCTGAAGCGGTAGCTTAGACTTCTTCGTGTTCATGGGAGGTGGTGTTCCATATACCCAAAGCCCGTTTCAGCAAGTTTGAATCAGACCGCCAAGTCCCCCGCTTTTGACTGCCACCTGATTGCCTCCACAAATCACCACATCATTGTGGTGGAGGGGTTTGTGTACTCTGGTGATCCTAGGTCCCATATTGTTAGGGCATTTTGTCCCTGGTAGGGTCTCCCAAGGCAAATTGGTTCTAGATGAAGGGACAGACGAAGTGCGATTCACAAGACCTTTATGTAGGAAAAACCAGTGGGCCAGTGTACCACACTCAGATTAGGGTTAACGGAGCCAGACCCAAGGGTGGGCCTTGTCAATGAGCATCTGATGGTTGGGAATTAGCCTGCAGTGCTGGTCAGGCTCAGCTCAAAAGAGCCACATGGACACATTTCCTGTGGACCAACCACATGCAGGAGGGACCGTAGGGGCCCGGTACAGTGTGCATCAGATAAAATTTCTGTTATTAACCCGGAAATACTAGCACAGCTCTTTTATTTAAGCTTTCAAATAACCACGTTATTTTTTTGTGTGTGTGTGCACTAAGACTGGGTATCAAATATCAGCAGATTTTAAATATTCACAGAAATGTGTCCCCCACTGTGCAATACCAAAAAAAACTTTTGTCTCTTGTTTAATCTGGGCAATTTCCTGATCTGTTTGGATGTGTGCGTGTATTCTGGTCCAGGTGAAGCATACGAGGAACCCAGGCTGACCTGCTGGTATGGAGAGCTCCCATATACCTATGCTCGCTCCACAATGGCTGCAAACATGCAGGTTTGACAACTGTAACAAAAATGTGACAGAATTTTTTTTTTTCACACAATCTCTGGCAAAGTCTTTGGTTTGTAGTCTAATTGTAGGGAGAATAAAAATTGATCTAAACAGAGTGAAATATTTGCTTTTGTTATATTATTTTAACATTGAGTCTTTCATTTTCCTCATTCATCATTCTGTTTTTCTATCCTTTTGTCATACATTCATTTGCTGAACTCTGCGTATTGTTCTTGCTTTTTCCTCCAAGTGGCATCCATTGCTGGTAAACCTTTGCAAGGCAGTGGAGCATGCGACTGGATGTAGCTTCAACTCCCTGTTGTGTAACTTGTATCGGGATGGCCATGACAGCATTGGCTGGCACAGTGACGACGAAGCCTCATTGGGTCCCAAGCCAACTATTGCTTCTCTTAGTCTGGGCGACACCAGAGTCTTCAGTCTCCGCAAGCAGCCTCCACCGGTGAGTTAGCTCACTGGGTTTCATTCTTAACTATAATAAAAACAAGATGAAAGTATTCTGGTAAGATGAGATCGTCTCACAACTAACTTAACTTGTGAAGAAAGGCAAGACGAGTTGGGAAGTGATCCAATCAGAAGTAATCTCCTTGTGCATTAAAGTTAGATGGACACATTTGATCTGCCTCAGGAAACAGTACAACTTGGGAGGAAGAGTGAAGCAGATTAATGGACACATTTCACATTCAATGCCCAAAAAAATGAGATGCTTTGCAAACTGTGTGAAGCAAAGCATCAGCATTAGGTGTTTGCATATAGACTGAAGATTAACCTTTGGACTGCACTGTGTGTTTTTGTCCTTTAGGAGGAGAAGGGTGACTACACTTACGTGGAGCGGATTCGGATTCCTCTGAGTCATGGCACACTTCTGCTGATGGAAGGAGCCACACAGGACGACTGGCAGGTAGGCTCCACCAGGCAGGCAATAAAGTTAAGCCTTGATTACGCTCTCCAAGCCCGCTAAGGTTTGCTTAGGGCTGAGTGATGTAAACTTTGTCATCAAAAAGTGAGTGTGAGTGTAATAGTAATCGCTACTAAGCTGCTGGGTCTTCAGTGAGTATGACCAAAGCTTTATTCAAAGAGAGTCCAGCTACAGGATAGATTCAGGCAGAAATTAAGGTGCCGGGTCATTCGCACTACACCAGGGGTGTCTCAAGGGCCAGTTTCCTGCAGGTTTTAGATTTGTCCTTGATCCAAAACAGCTGATATAAATGGTTAAGCATGTCTTGAAGTTCTCCAGAAGCTGCTAATGAACTCATCATTTGATTCAGGTGTGTTGACCCAGGGTGAGATCTAAAACCTGCAGGACACAGGCCCCTGAGGCCTGGAGTTCGATACCCCTGCACTACACGTTGCCAGATTTATTTGTTAGCTAACTCACATTACATATTAGAAATCAACTATACACATATTATGAGTTGGTTCCTGTGTTCCATTTGTAAGGATAAAGTGCAGAAAAATGAAAATATAAAACTCACATATTATTACTTCAATGTTTGGCTTAGCTGTTGGACCTAATTAACCTGCTTGGTAACAATGATTTTATCCATTATACTATATTTACTGTCAAAATGAACAACATACATCTTCAGATGATAACAGAAGAACACTGATAGTTTGTTTTTAAGGTTCTTTTCAGCCTGTTTTACATAGATAGTTTTGTACTGTGATGCTTTTGTAAATTATCTTTCTTGCACAAACTAAGTTATTATTAAAACAGCAACCTTGAAAAAAACACTTCTAATGAAACACTGGACATTCACACTGAATAGTCTCCTCGCTGTTGTGCGATAGAGGAGTGTTAGTGCTTCTGACTCACCATGTGAGCATATAGATGTGTGGTGAAGGCAGTCAGGTTCCTCTTGCCTGGACAACCAGTAACAAGGATGAATGGAGAGGCCTGGAGAGAAGAGTAAGGCTTCAACCTAATGAGAGTCTTCTTTCTTTTCTTTTCTTTTTTTTTACGATCAAAGTCAGAGCAGCCAGATTTATATGAGTGCAAGGCTCTTGTGTATGTAACAGAGAGAGTAGCTGGGTTCTGTTGAAAATAACTGGATCACACTCAGGTATGAGAATGAGTTATTACAGCATATTACAGCTGCTTGAATTTCATTATGGCCAAATCTGTTTGCAGAGCAGGTAAAATGGGCCATGCTGTTTAGGTATCTTTTTAAACTTTGTTCAAGGATGCATAGCAAAACATAGACGCTTGGAGAGACGCTCACACTTGGCTCTTAATTCCTATGAAAGCAATAAGGACACTTTCATATTTTCACTGGACTATACAGAGTTGTGTGGAGAAAAAAAATTCCACCTGACTGTACATATATAAAACGGTTTATTACATAAGCAAATTTAAACAAGTTTTGTCCACCGCTAGAGGAATTCAATGATCAAAACAATACCACTGATATAAATCAGGACGGGCTCCAAATGGAGCTATCCTCAACTTTCCACTACACAATGTTCACTTACTAAAAACTAAGTGAGGTGAGAGAGTGAGAGATACAAGTTGGGGCAAGGAGATGAAAAAGGTTTGAGCTGAAAGAAGGAGAGGATAAGGTCACAGGTGTTTTATGACGACACCCTCCTGAGTAACTTAACAGGGGCTTCATTACTCTCTTTCAAGAAAAAGATCACTTCAGACATTAATTCTATCTCCATTATTGCAGTCATGGTTGGCCTAACAAAACCATCTGGTTCACGGAGCAAGGTTTAGAAGTGGTGGCTAAATATTTAACTAAACCCATCAGTCCTGCTAAAGTACTTCACGTGTTTGAAAATGGATACAGGAATCATTCTGTGTTTACGTAGCTCTTTTTTTCTTTTCACACTGTTGTGTATAAGCAAACCTTGCACCTCCTTCTCAGATTTTGATGGAGGTGTAGTGGTGTTTCTGCCACTTGTGTGTGTCGTTGAGTCCACAAGCTGCACAAAATGTATGAAGGCCATTATTTTCTTGTGCAAAAGGTAGTAGTGCTGGCTTTGCACAGGTGAATAAATCGGACTTTTCCATGTCTGATGGTGTTTCTCCGGACTGCATACTTGTGTTGTTGTTCGTTTGTTTTCTCAGATTTGTCTATTATCACTTTACACTCTTTTTTTCTACATAGAACAAAATATAGCTGGCCTAGCTCATGGCTATTCATACATTTCTTTCTTTTGATTCTAGTGGAAAATTTGTAGATGTTGCCCATTAATAGAAACTTAATAGAGCAATACTTGCCCAAGATTGTTAATTGCTCATTTATTCTTTCATAAAAATGTAGTGTAACTTTTAAATATGTTGCTTATGAGTCTCTCTGTTCCCACCAGCATCAAGTGGCTAAAGAGTACCATGACAGGGGCCCACGCATCAACTTGACCTTCAGAACTATCTACCCGGAGCCAGAGGGCCAGAGGCCGGGTACCAAAATGCGATTCACAGCCAAGTGACTGTAAATCTTCCTCAGAGTCGGGTACTTGAAGCTGAAGAAACTCTGATTCTACATTTCAAACAGAGTGCTAGATCTGAGGTGTGAACGGCTCTGCTTGGATTTCCAGACTGTGTAAGTGATTATTAATATCAGTGTTGTGAGCAGTCAAGATTATCTGATATTAGTATTATATCAGAAGAGCCAAATGGCTCCTTTTACAACAATAACAGCCACACCAGCCCTGTGAATGAGAACAAGTTCCAACAACATCCATCTCTTTGGTCTGAATATTGCTTTGGTGAGTTACGTACGTTTATTTGATTTAACTTGACCTTTTGTTCAATTTTCATTTGAGCCACATTTTTTAGGCTGAGTTTTAGTTTGAAGCCAAAATGTGTGATGTCAATAGTACCATGTTATTGAAAAGTTTGTCCTAAAGCAAGATCTGAGTACTCACTGTAAGGAAATGTCCTTTAAGTAAATTTACTTAAAGCTTTCTATCTTTGGAGCTTTTTATAAAGAGCTACCACAAAAAGAGAAGAATGAAGTAAAGTGGCCACAACCACTGAAATGCATTTTATTTTTCTTTTGAATAAAAGTTAATGAGTCTCTTAAAGAGCGAGTTCATTTTGCATTGTTGCTGAAACATGTTCAAAGTCAAGGGAACACTACAATGTTAGATTCTGGAATTTATTTATTCAAATGAATGTATATTTGGTAATAAATCACTGGGGATTGCTGGAAACCTCAACTGTTCCTTTCTCTGTTGTATGTTGTGGTTCAGCTTGTTTGGTTAAAAACTCTGAGTTTGTTCACATAGAGATGACGGAAACTGGGTTTTCCATTTCAGAAAAAAGACAGATCAGGTCAAAATAAAATCTGTACATTCTCCTTCTTTATAGGACTGACTGCACTGACATTAAGGCAGCTGTCAGGTTGTCAGCAGTTCCTCCACAATGAATCATTTACCCTGCATTAGTGTAGCAGTCATATATCTGTAGGAAACTTTAGACATATAAGACACTGAGCAGTGATCAGTCTTTTTTTTTTTCATTTTATGAATTCTTGGAGTTTATTGAAATAACTGATCGGTTAAAGTTTGGGAACCAAAACTTGTGTTTCCCATCTCAGAGTTAATCAGGTCAGGAGTTTACAGGTGGACCCAAAGTTTGTTAAAATGTTTATGCATGTGTGCTATTCGTTGATGGTTCTCATATCAGCACCTGCTCCTGCTTTTGAATGAACATAAGTTCTAAAACCTGCAAACTACACTTCTTCTTTGGTAAATAAAAAAAACTTACAGGCCCTTTTTTGTTGTTTGTTGTGTTTTCTGTCTGTCAGGTTCTGTCCTGGTTAATTTTACGGTCTCTCAATATTCACGTCTCTGGAAACCTGGTTCGGATTAGGTTCACTTCTACCCTTGTACCATCTACCATCCGTTGCACTTGTCAAAGGCCAAGAATGCATCTACTTTTCACAGTCATAAAACCACTATGATGGAGCATGTCTATTCTACATAAAAAAAAATTTTAGACACAGCATCTGTAACATTTCTGTTCATTTTTTCAGATACATGAATGCTACCTTGATGAGGAATTGCTTTTGTGTCTTTGTATTCGATGAAAGCATCCAAAAAGAGAAGTGGCATTAAAAACATGGTCATGCAAATGATACAGGTATCTCAAATGCATTACACAAGGCAGATTCACATAGCCAAGGATGCACCAAGCAGCACACAGGGAAATGGTATGCTGCCATCCATGTCACTTTTTGGAATTGTTGGCAAAGTCCTAAAGCTAAAAGTTTGACCCTGTGTGGTTACAGCTCTTACTGAGCTTTCTGTATACTTAAGCTATCTTCCTGATTTTTTTTGTTTGGACATAAAACTACTATAATAATAAATTAGGGATACATTCTGTGTATTAACATTTTACTAGTAACTTTTTATGGAAGGATTGTTGTCCTGTTGTTGAATGAGAAGGCCCAAACACAGGACACAGAAGCAGGTTGAACATAAACTGATAATAGATAATAGTGAGCCTTTTTTGGCCGACTCAATGAATCCACAAGTGTAGCCCAAGAATCGTGAGAAAAAAAGGAGATGACAAAGCAGATTCTCACAAAGGGAAAGAGTTTGTACATCCTCATTTCCTCTCCACACATCTTGGTGTGGCCCACCAGACATGCAGGCATGCAAGCAGTGGAGGTGAAGGAGAATTATCCTTTATCCCTTTAAAGCCAAATATCTCCCCCATATACATACATGCACACATAAAAATGAAGACCAAGGAAATTAAGAAAAGCCTTGTTGATATATAAAGTTGTATTTATACAATGAAACACTGACAGAAACAGGCCACAGGTAGAAACAAAGAAGACAGACTGCAGACAGAGAAGATACAAGGCCGCGGTGAAAAGAAAGTGGGTTAAAGTTCTGGTAACACATAAGGAGAAGCGATTTCCGAAGAAGCACAAGAAGTGAACATTAGAAAGACAAATGCAGACTAGAAAAATAAAAGCCTTAGAAACACAGAATATCAACAGAATCAAAACAGCAACCAAACCTCCACGAACAGTAAGAGAAACACACGTGGACAACAGTCACACATGGACGATCATAATTTTACTTAGGCAGACTCAAAGTCCTGAGCTGTAATGAAAAGTTTGTCATGTAAATATTCTGGAATCTGAGCATGGTGTTTGCAAAATACAGTGAACAAGAAAGATGGTGCTCCAGGGCTGAGAAATTATGTAACCAGTGTTTTCATTATATCTAAAAAAAATTGTGATAAATGTATTTAATGGAAAATTCTTAATCAGTTTATAGTGTGGCTGTAATACGATCATGTGCTACGGTGTACAGACAATGCCTCAGGGCAATTTTTGGTGTGTTGCTTTGTTTTTTGTCCATTTAGGTCAAACTCAATAGATGGAAAGAGCAAAGAGCTTCAGTTAAACTGGCTTTCTTCTTTGACTGTGGTCAAGACAGGTTATTTGACTGTGTATACATCCACAGAGAGGAGTGTCTCTGCAGTCAGAGTCGTTCAGGTTGATAGTCCACATTCTTTAATTGATCAAAGCTTAAAAATAAACCTACAACTAAGGATCCATTTGAACAGTTGTAACCGAGTCTCTGGGTGATTCCTAGTGATATATAATATGTGTGTGTAAATTTAGATATTAGGTCACTGGCCATGTAACCTCAACTTGTTGGTGCAAGACCAATCATACCAGCCACTCTCTGTATAGTGTATTAATAGCTGTTTGTGTGGTATGGATTGCTCAAATCTAAAAGTTCAACATAGCAAACTGATCCCTTGGTAAACACATATACAAGTATGATTTAACTATTCTAGCTGCGAGGAAATAGAAAGCCTGTTCAGATACTAAAGAATCGCATAGCAGGTCTGAAGTGCTACCTCTGACGAAAAAAAGCTGGTAAAAACAAACTGTCCTGCAGATCCAGTAAGGTCTGTGAAGACTCTAACAGCCAAGATAGCTGCAAAGAAAAAATCCAAGAAAGAGATAAAATAAAATGGATTCAATGATTGATGATAAACCAATCATTATGTAATCAGCTGGCTACATACAAAGTAAGGTATCTACTACTCAGCAGAGTTGGTTCAGTCTTGACAAAGCTTCATGTTTTAAAGTACAAGTTAGTGAGATATGTTTTGATTAATGTAATGCGTTGAGTAACTTCCCTGTGATTAGCTGATTAATCTAATCAGCTAATCACAGAGAAGTTACTCAACGCATTTAGGCATGTAGTCAAGATCAAAACAACCTTAGTATCAGAATGGGTAAGAAAGAAGATTTTAAGAGACTTAACATCCTGTTATTGGTGAATATTTCTGCTGATCTGTTGGGATTCCCACACAGTCAACTCTTGGGTTTACAGAGAATGATCTTAAGACGGGAAAATATCCAGTGAGTGGCAGTCTATGGGTGAAAATACTTTGCTAATGCCAGAGGTGAGAGGAGAATGGCTAAACTGAGTTAATAGGAAGGTAACATTAACTCAAATAACCACTCTTTGCAAGCAAGGCATGCAAAAGAGCAAATGCATACTGCTATCAAGTCAATATAAATGATTCCAGCTCCTTGTTGATCTGTGTCATAAAGAATTAAAGTAGCTCTGAAAGTAAAATGGGATACAACACAGTATCGGCGAGGCGTAACTGCAGACAGAGAAGTGTGTTATGTCACTTAGGATTATTGAAAACTTTTGTGAGTTGTATTTTATCATACCAGTTCCAGTTTATTAAGATGCTGCTGTTTTGTTTAGTCCTGATTTATTTGATAAAAATCTTTAATTTATGCATTTATTGTTCCCTTCACAAATTTTATATGACTAACAAAATGGCATCTCTACAAGAACAATTTAGTTCAAAGGTAGATTCTGATTTACCTTTTTAAAAAAAAACATCTTTAAGATTTTAATATTTACCTTCACATATGCTGCATGTATGAAAGTTATTTTAACAACTTAATACACTTTAAACACTTGGCACTGCTAAATTGCTGCAAAGACTCATGGTAAACATGTCTCTCTTTTTTTACCCACAAACAGGTGCTCACCTTCACTAATAATTTAAAGTATTTGGTGCAGCTAAGTGGATGAGGGATGTGAATGGTAGGGAAGATGGACACTAAAAAATCAAATCTGTCAACCACCAGAAGAGTTCACAGGGATGCAATATTTGATTTTCTGTTTCAGATTGGGCCGTATTCAAGCACATTTAGCATTTACTACATTAAAAAAAAGAAAAGATTAGATTTCAGGTTTTGAACAGCCCTGTGGGATATAGTCACTGACACTGTAAACTCCCTGCAGCGCTCACTTAACTCAATTTTCCATGTACCTTTGCATCAGTACAGCACCTACGGTAACCATGACAACTTCCTTGATGGTCTAAACTGTCTGTAATGCCTCTCTGGAAGACTGAAGATTTTGAGAGAGTTAATGAGGGAGACCCTCACTTGTAACAGAGTGAATGTTACAAGTTGTATAACGGGTCCTAGGAAATGTAGCATGCTGTGCCCAAATTTCAGTGCCTGCTTAAAGTTGGGACTAAAGAGGCACAGAACAGTTTGTATGTGACAGAAACATCACGTTGTTAGAAGGTTTGGGCTGAACACTGTTTGGTAATGTTCCAGATCACAGCCCATTTCCTGTAGCAAATCCTGCACCTGCTTCCCAATTCCTGGCTGCCTTCTAATTGCTCTGAAGATTTACATCTGTAATAATCAGAATCAAGAAATTAAGTAGAAGAATTTTTTATATGAACATTGTTGCTAATATTGTATAACAGCATTTTTCAATGTTTTATTAAAAACTTAAATAAATCATAATGCACTGATTTTTAGATGATTAAACATTGAAAACTTTGTATGGTGTTTCCATGTTCTCCCTGGGCCTGTTTGAAATCCCTCCAGGTACCCCAGCTTCCTCCCACAATCCTGACATACATTCATGTTAACTGACTATTCTAAACTGGCTGAAGGTGTAAATGTGGGCATCAATGATTGTCCGTCTCTCTGTGTTGGCTCTGTAACAGGTTGGTGACCTGTCTACTTTTGACTTTATGATACCTGGGATAAACTCCAGTCCATGTGAGATCCTTAAATGTAAAAGCATTTAAGAAAGTTGATGGATGGAGCATAAAATACTAAAAGGCATCAAATTCAAATGTTCGGCTCTTGAAATATGCACTAAATTCTGAATTCGATACAAACAAATCTTTGCAAATCTTTGAAAGAAGGATGACAATAGCCTGGGAAAGTTCTGTAATGCTAAAAAAAAAAACCCCACACACACACCTGGAAAATCTCAATGTTCATTAGCTTAGTTACAGGAGAAAGTTTAATATTAATTAAAATTTGATTTTAAAAAGTCTTTTGGGAAAAGCTAAATACATAATCCCAATGTTAAACACACAGTTGGCGATATCATCACCTACATTACATTAATATAAGTAAAGATTGAGAGTATGATAAAACATGTCTGTATGATACATGCAAATCTACACCAAAAAAAAAAATGGGGCATTAGCTGGACTGGAAAAACATATCCTCCCACTTTTTAAAAAAATCAACAGCTTACACACTGCAGAAGCCCAACTTTACCTACATCTTGGTAGTGTGCAACGTTTCAATCCCACCCCCTCGTCATCAGACAAAAATACACAGGCCATCAGTGGTAAATCATGTTGTTAGTCATGTAATCACATCACAAGGACATGATAACCAATCAAAGTCATTTCTCATTAGTATCAAAGAGTTGACAGATAAATAATCATTATAAACCTCTGTGGCGACAGTCTGAAAGTTCATCAGGCTGTACACCTGAAGCATCATCCATTAAAAAAGAAAAAAACATTAATTAACATTATTTTGTGTATTTTTTTTATATAGTACTCAGCAATTTTTCTTTTTATATCCAATTAAATAATGATAAATGAAACTTCATTACATATAAGCAAGACTCATGTGGTTCCCTGTGAAGTAATGGGTTGACTCAGGTAGCTCTTTTGGTCTAAACCTGGTCAAGTGCTAAGACAAAGGCCTCCTAAATAAGAGCCAACAACCCACTCACCCTTGTCTGAATTCAGTGTGCTTCTCCAGGATCCATATCTTGGTTCAAGCTTCTTGGTTTTTGTTTCATATGAGTCTTTACACTTAGATCGCTTACTCACAAAAAGGTGTTGATTCATGATAGGCTGCTCTGTCTATGCTCCTGACTCTAACTATGGCCACACACTGTGAACAGACACAAGTGTCAAATAATAAACTTCTTCCAAACACTGTCACAGATAGAATGAGGTGTTCAGTCAATCAAGGGGATCTCAAAGTACAGCCGTTTCTCCTCTGGGTTGAAAAGATTCATCTGGGATCATCTGGGAGCCTGTCTAGGTCTTATAACCCCTGATAACCTCCCAGGTGAGATGCTCAAGGTGCTGTTAATCTGAAAATTCTGAGGCAGACTCAGGACCTATTTATGTTAGCTGATTTAGGAGTACCTCTACATGGTAAATGGTAAATGGCCTGTATTTATATAGCGCTTTACTAGTCCCTAAGGACCCCAAAGCGCTTTACATATCCAGTCATCCACCCATTCACGCACACATTCACACACTGGTGAATGTGTGCGTCTCCCCCACCCTGAGAAGATCTGTAGGAAGTGAGGAAGGGAAGACATAACACGCCTGCCCCCAGTGACCCAGACCCAGATTAGTGGTGGAAAACTGACAGATGGATGGATAATGTACCTAATTAACAAAATTCTAATTAAAACTTATCATCTCCCTATATCTTCCTGTAACAGCAACACTCTAAATCTGCCTTGTAACAATTGGCATTTTCCAGGTTGCTTGGAAAGGAAACTGGAATGTAACACAATAGCTAAGGACAAAGCTGCCTGGCATTCCTGTTAGCCACTGTTTGCTTGTTCCAGATCCTGACACCTGTTGTGCAGAGCTGGAAACATTTGGATTTACAGGAGTTGCATCAGAACCACTGTTCCTGCTAAATCCTTTTATCTCTCCATGTAGCCACTGGAGCCACTTTGTGGATCACACTCAATTAGGCCATACTCCAAAGCTGTTCGTGTTCATGATGTTTACTGCTGCTGGTGCAGCCACCAGCCTCACATCAGCAGGCAGTTGTTAAATCTTCTCTAATTGCAAAGCTTTGAATAGGCTGTGTGACTTATAAGCCTCTGACAGGAAATCCACTGGGGAATATATATCCATGTAAACTAAGTACAGATGCCGTGTTACATAATGTTATAATTAAGTTACTAAGCAGCTTCCATAATGAATCTTAGGTAACGCCACTGTGCCCAAGTAAAGCTTCACTGAGGGCTGTACATTATGAACACCAGTTACAGTCAATAGTACAATTTAGCATGAATTCCCCACCCCACCATGACTTTTGATGCCCTTTAATGTGTTCTCTGTAAGAAGGGGCAGAAATTACTCAATTCTGCAATGATTGTTTTATTACAGCAGCAGAATGCATTTAGAGTTTGGTATCTGTATTCAAATCCATCTCTATAAAATCGAGGGGTAAAGAGTAACTATACACCCCCATAGGTTACTGTTGCAGGACGGGGTTAAATAGGACAGCAACAACACCGACATATACAAGCTTGAGATGGGAAATTTTACAACCAAAAAAGACTGTCCAGTTGTGCAGTTGTGTTGTGTTGGAATATGATTTGAAGAAAGTCAGAGATGTTTTGTTTTTATAACATAAGGCAACTAATCGCCTGGCTTAACTAGCTTACACTTTTCATTCCATATAACTACAGTCAGTAACTACATTTGTAGTCTCATAAAGAACCAAAACATTAGTGTTTGTATAGTTTTGATGCTTTTCGTGTTTTTGTTTGAGTGTGCTGCTGCTAACTTTAATAAGAGAATCGGTTACATGGAAAAAGAAAAGGGTAAGTACCAGCAGTGACCAACCTGTTATGTCTATTATGGGGAGGTTACATGTGTTTGATCAGTATAAACCCTAAACTTTGAGTTAAACACAATGCCATGGAGATATATAGAGTCAATTTAAAAGAGAATACTCCAGGAGCTTCTGTGAATGCCAGTGACAACTCAGCACTGGAGACCAGGTTATTATTGGTTTCCCAGACACTGGACACTCACCAAGTCCTTTCTCACAGGGGACTCCTGGGTTGTTGCAGAGCCTTTACCTTACACTACAAATTCCCTTAAGAGGGTCACTGCAGTGAATTGCAAAAGGTGAAACTTTTAACATTAAGTATCTCTTTATTAAAAGTCTACTGGGCTGACATAGTAAGCATTAATATAGCTTGAGAACCCCAAGCATAGGGAGAAGATGTACACTCAACAAAAGATTTGAACCCAGGACCCACTTACTGTGAGGCAATAGTTCCAACCACTGAGTCACCACGCTGGTTTATTTGGGTTAAAAAGCTTTCCACAGACCATCCTTGTGGACTGTATTGTTGGCTTAATATAAAATGTTGCACTGTGTGAGGAGATGAATTAACCTTGCTCTTGACCTTTGTTCTTTCTCTAACATGATAAACACAGCGGACAAGCCCAGAAAAACTGGGGCTTTCCATCATTTTTGGTTAAAAACATCGAAACATTTCACATGTCAGTTCTTCATGTTTTCATTTCAGTGGCTTGTGCCAGATTTGGAATGGTGGAAAACATGACCTCATCTTGTACTAATTTGTCTCTCCCGCTGTTTTCAGTATCTGCCCCCTGGCCCGTGAAGTCACGTCTTTCCTGTGTGAGTTTTAGAAGCAGGCGCTAATGTCTCATGTTAACAGATGCATCGTCAGTGGCATCTTATAACTGATTGTAATGCATCACCAACGTGCTAACGCTGCACAGACTTCACAGTGGTGTATACAGTCCATCCATTACAAGTGATCATACACGTGAATCCACTGACAGTAGCTTATTATCAACAGATCCAGAGTACACTGGACACAAATCAAGTAGGCGCACCTTAACTCGGGAATCAGAAGGATGGAAAGCAGGACATAACCTCTGAACAGCTATAGGAGGAAAATTCTTGAAAAGCCCTCAAGGTGGACGTACCAAGAATGAAGCCAGGGGTCTTCGCTGTATTTGACCTTTATGTGTCCTTGATGAAGCTGTTTTGATTTGTACCACTAGCTCGCTGTCAGAATGTGCATGAGTGAGCCAGTAGGGCAATTGATATTCAGATGTTTAACTTCCACTATTAAAAAAGACTTACACTTTTTAGCAAAAGCTTAAAGTGGATTTAAACTTTGCAAATGTAACCTGGAACGCATCTCTTCCTCTAATAAAAGTGCAAACACAAGAATACAACAAAAACTATCTTTTACCTGCAAGACTTACAGCATAATGTGTCTGTGGGTGCACGTGACTGCAGCATAAACAGACACGGTGTTCCTGCATGTGAATTCTTCCCAGTCTCAAGTCTCAGTTTATAAATAACCGTGTTGTCCCTATGAAGTCTTACGGAGTTGGTCTCCAGAGAGGGAGGAAAAGGGGACCAGTCCAAGGGCTAGAAAAAGAGTGGCTTGATTTTTACTAGCAGTTTTGGTAAACAGTACTAAACCCACGTCGCTTTATAAGACTACACTGGGGGTTACAGAGGGAGTCCTCTACCACATATTGCACTTGTTTTAAATGTGTAAATATTAAAAGCTAACAGTAGCCTTTGCTGGGATGGTTAACCTTGCTTATCTTAAACAGGGAAATAGTTACCCTAGCTCTTTCCAAATGTTAGCAATGTACCTCGGAGCAACTGTAATAGTAACATGTTTAAATATACTGTATATCTTCATTTTGTTAGCTCAGTTTGGTAAATCCATTTGGTCAGCATGTTTCAGTTTCAGGCATGCAGGCACGCTATGTGCTGTTACGTTAGTGTTTTGTTTCATGTAGTAGTTAATAATCTCTTCTTAATAATAAAGATATTTTAAATGTGCATGGTTATTGTTCTTTGTGAAGAACAAGAAACGAAGTAAAGTATTTGAGTTTTGCAGCTTGACTTGACTTTGCTGCTTCCCTCCTTTCTCCAGCTCACTGACATTTTGTGGTGGGTACAGGAGGATTTGCATGTTCAGGAATGTGGCCTGTGGAGTGTACCTCCCCTTTTGAACTTGTATTTCTGAGTAATGGGTTTCATGCTCGCTCTCGCTCTTTAAATTCTGTTAAAGTATGCTAGATTGCAATGGCTCGTTTTTATTAGTGAAATATTTAACATATTTAATCAATAGCTTAAAATCATATTGTTGCATTTGTCTTTTGGCCAATGGATTTTTTAAAAATGTATTTAGTGTTGGACATAGAGATTTCTACAACAGAGTATTAGGGCAACAAGACCAAATATATTCTTGATCATTTTGAGAATAAAGACAAAAATCTATTTTCAGAAAAAAGGCAAAATGTGGAGTTTTGCATCCTTTTTATTATAAGAGGCTGTAACCATTGATAAACCATAACGATCATATGTATCTACATCTGTATGTATATTAACTTCTCCTTAACAGGTGGGCCACTCTGAATGTGAAACTTAATGCTAACATTATCACACATACAGCAATTACTAACAATTACATGATTTTTTTTTAATCTATAAAAAAATGCCAGTTTGTATCCTTGACAGAATTTAGTTTGACTCATTGCTAAATATAGAATAAAGAATTTGAAAAAGCTCTGCAGGCCTGAATATTATATGGAACTAAATGGCAAGCACCAAAAAAACAAAGAAAAAAAATGTAAACTCTCTATATGTTTCATGCAGATAGTATTTCCTTTTTACTTTACTAAACCCATCAACCAAAAGAAGCACTGCACTGCAGAGCTCACTGATGGACACAACAGTAATATTTACATTGCCACACTACAAGTGGAAAATGAGACATTCATAACAGGTCAAGGGTGAAACAGCTGGTGAGTGCAGTTTGTTACAACAAGGCAAAAATAAATAAACTTTTAATGATATTTATGTTTTTTTTATTATATTGTTCTCTTTTCTGAGCTTTAATGTGTTTCCTTTGCTTTTGTGCACTTCTATTTTCTCTCTTAATAATAATAATAATATTAATAATAATAATAATACATTTTATTTAAGAAAGGGCCTTTCAAAACACTCAAGGACAATGTACACAAGCAATAACAGCAACAAACATAACAATTTACAGAATAATAAGGATAAAATGTTGAGCAAATACATAAAATAAATTAAAGTAGCAGGATGGAAAATTTATGTGGAATGGGCTAATGTGAACTGATCTATCCCTGACATTTGAACACACTTGCAATTCTTGTTACCAGTGTACACATATAAACACCTTTTGTCAGTCTGTCTCTTGTGACCCTGCAGACAGAACTCGTGCAAAGGGATCTAGGGCAGTATGTCCTAAAATATCTGACAGACTATTTTAAATTGCCTATACACCACTGAAAAAATGCAAACTAAAATAAATAAGGTTAAGAGGTGCTATGCCACCAATTCTGTGAAGTTGTGCAAAATCAAACAGATTATCTAGCTTGATGCTAATGCTAGCCTCCTAACAATAACATTGTACAAACTAGATATTTGGCACATAAGACAATTGTATGATGAGAACACCAGCTCACTGAAGTGTAGGTTAATTCACTAGGGAATGCAAATATCTGTACAAATTTTCACAACAATTAATGTGTAGTTTGTAATATTTTTTCTACAAGAACCAAAGACAGTCCAAAATTTAATATCCTACCAGTAGCCTGGTTAATAACAATGTCGCCTCCAAAGTATAAGTTAGTGGCTTTTATTTGTCCGTACAACTGCTTCTTGTCTGGGTTGGATCAAAAATGTAAACACTGTTCATGCCTGGGTGTTTCTGGCAGCTGTTTGTGCTTAATAACACAAATATATTTTTTGTTTCGGGTTACATCTGTAGTTGTATATCCGATAGTTATACATTCGATATATTAGATTGCCATAGTGTGCCATACACTTATGTGTATAATAATCATACTATTAGTGACTTAATCCATGACTTACATTTAGCTTTGTAATTCTAACCAACACATATTCATAACAAACATGTAGACTCACACATTCCCTAATGTATCATGTGATGGAAGTTAAACCATGTTTCCTAACAGGACTCTGATATTTATACACACATTGCATCACAGATTTAATACTATTTAATAGTAACCAAATACCAGTTACTATAGAGGTTGTAGAGGTGCTATTTGTTGCTAACAAGCGCTTCAGAAAGGGCACTGCCGATCTTACAGATTTTCATTAATATGCAATCTATTACTTGTTAAGGTCTGTTTAGCAACAAAAAACATTCTTTACTTCCTAGTCAACTGTGAGGTTGAAAAAAGGGCTATAAAGCTACAGACTAGAAGACCTGAAAATAATTGCACTGTAAAAACAAATAGGTGAGTTAAATATAACTTAAAATTATTGAATGGCTTCAATATTGAGCAATAATTTTTTCTACATAAATCATTGCAAAGTCATTTGACAGTGTTGTTGTTAAACCTTTTCTGTAGGTCCTCCCTTTTACGGATAAATTATTATTATTATTATTTTTGTATAGACCCCTAGCCCCCATTTTTTCATATTGCCTCATTAGCAAATACATCCAGAAAATCACAAGAAACAGACTTCCCATCTCATGTAAATGAAATGCACTGATGCATCGTGACTGCACGATAGTAATTTTGAAATGTTTCTACAAACACAAACTTATCCAAAAAGTCTGAAATAATATTTTAAAGAAGTGTTTCTAAATGCTTTCATTTTCAAGCTATAAAAAGATAAATGGAGAAAATCAGATAATATTCTAGCCAAAACATTGGCCTTACTCTTATCTCTTCTATTCAGTTTAAACTCTTTAATTATCAGATTAAAAAACAAGTCCAGGAGAAAAAGGTTTTCATACTATTGTTTTTGCCAAACTCTGTCCTTGTGTACAGCACGTGCAGCACTGTCTGGGTCTTTTAGAAAAAACATATAATCCCCAAGGACATACAAACCAGCTCTTGGCCTACTTGGTTCATCCACAGTACACAGTCATTCCCTGCAAACGTGTCATAAAACACGTACGCTAAAGCAAATGAAAAATCAACTGTGCAGCATATGTTTATGCATCAACTACCCCATATCACAAACATTTACGTCTTAACTGTCCTCTAATGTCATTTGAAAAAAGTGGTTTGATACTGGTGTGCCTTAGATACACTCAAAACAGAGAAAACAGGTGTTTGCACATTCACATATGCATCTGACACACATATGCACTCTTCAAGATTATGACTCCAAAGTGTAAGCATGAGAAATAGGATGACCTCGTTGCCCACAAACTCCCCTGAAGTGTCATTGAAGGAATGCATGACGAAATGAGGGGGGCTGTTTTAAGCTGTACTGTCACTCCTGGAAACTCCACAAGGATGGCAAAGGAAAGCCCATGAGGTCAGCCCTTGAAATGCAAAGAACTTGTCACCTCAGTGAGGCTGATACTACGATGCCTAATGTGCAATATGCTGTGGGTGATACTAAATACTAAGTAATAATAAGTAAATGACATTTAGCTTTAACCATACGTTTTATTGTGTTTTTGTTGCTTTGCCCACTGTAATGCATTTGAAAAACTAACTTTGGGTTTTATAAATAACCCTAATCACAATCCCAGATTCATTATGTTCAAGAGCCATACATTGAATATAGCGACTATTTACCAAATGCCAAAATATTTTTGGCATCCCTGAAGAGACAGCACAATAACTGAGCAGACACACCTCACAAATCATCACAGAAGTAGATAGAAAAAAACATTATATCAAACACATCTAAACCCATATGACTATTGATATCTACTTTAAGTAATTTGTCTGTTCACTGAACAGAACCATCACTCTGTATCTGTCCTTGATTTTGCTCATGAAATTTCTGTATGCAATAGTAGTTGCAACCTGCATGAAGCATCCCAGCAGAGAGAGTTCAGAGTGACTTAGTATGAATTAAACATAACAGAAGTCACTACATCTGTTTTGTTGTGATATTTGCCATATGAGCACTAACAGTGTGTGGGATTTTTTTCTGACTAAGTTGTTCTGACTAAGCTGAAGTGCACTTCAGTGTCTTTTTTAATCCTCTGTCTTCCACATGAGGTCATTGAACCACTCATTGGCTATAGGAACATCTATATGGATGATGATGTGACAAATGCCTGCTGCTGTCTTTTCCTTTCTTTTTCTGATGTGAGAAATTCTGTCAATGATTTATTCAGAATAGTCAGAAATACAGTAGATGACTAAGTCGGTGATTTTCATTTTTCACAGGAGAAATTGAGAACTTGCCTCTACCTATGTAGAGGCAAGTTCTCAATTTCTGTTTGATCAGGTGACATCTGACCTGTGTCACATGTGGAAGAAAAATATTTGTCAGCTACAGTGTGACCACGGCAGTCTCCACCAGCCCTGGCCTGCCAGCGTCAGCACTGACACTGATATATTTAGTCATTACAGTTACAGTCAAGATGACGTAATTGGGATGATGCTGGGGCTGCTGATCAGTCTGTGCTGTTTTATGCTTGTGTTTGTTTACTAATCGACAGTGACGTTTACTACATGTCATGCTGAGAAAACTGTATCCATTTTTCTGGATCCAAAATTTATACTCCCTGAACTAAAAGCCTACACCCATTGAATATGTTTCATTTACAGCACACTCGTAGTAATCTTAGTCAAAATCTAAAATGCAGTTTTAACCTTAAATCAGCAGCTGTAATTTTAGTTGTTGGAGTCATTGCTAAACTTGAAATTGGAGCAGGTGCATTCACTGACTAACCTCCCCATTTTCTCCCAGTGCAGTAATAGCTGATGCCACAAATATAAAACAGTATGTAAAAAGATCAATATAATGAACTTTCAGTGACATCTTACCCTCAAAGTACGATTTTATGTATATACTACTACATCTGTTTAGACTTTTGAGGCAGACACATCTGCATTTGCAACTAAAACATAATTTTGGAACAATATTTTGAACAATATCAAATAATAAATTTGATTTGTGTTGTTGCAAATTATTTATTTATTTATTGAATATTTTTACTATATATTAATATTGTAAAAATTAAAATAATTGTACATTCACAACAAAAATTAGGGGCTTTAAATATTTTAATGTGAAATTCTTGGTCGATTTTGAATCATGTAATACTGCACTGCATTTTTTTTCTGTATGTTATTGCATTAAAATGCAAATAAACATAATTTATTATTAGCCTTCACTGCATGCAGAAAAATTCACAGACACACACAGTGCCACAACATGCCAAGATGCCAAATGTCTCATGGGAGTGCTGTCTAATACCAACAGTGATTCCAGTAATCTTTGAAAGTTTTTAGATTAAATTAATCTGGAGCAAATTGTTGTTTTATTTTGTGCCATAAAGTAAAATCCAAAGTTGCTCCTCCTTGTGGCTCATAACACCAAAAGCTGCTTATTTCAGGTTTACCTGCTCCATGCTTTGGCCATTTGTTGCAAGTCCTCTCGAACTGAATTTGAGTTCCCTCAGGTGCTTCTGTTTTCTTCACACACAATGCATGTGGCCCAGATAAGTTTTTCTGCTGGTTGTTGTACATGTAGACTGTTTTATGCATTTGCAGATGCCACTGGGTAAGAAATGAGATTGTTGTGCCAACACAGGGACAGTTATAAGTCACACTACTTGCCTCTCCTACAGTCATGTTTACATATGAACCCTGCAAGCATCGCTGCCAGATGTGTTTCTGCTCAGATGGGTCAGATGAAGGGCAGCTGAACCCCTTTGTTAAGCACAAACTATTACATAATATATTATGATGGTGTATAGAGGCATTTATCAAACACAATAAAATGAGTCTGTTACATTTCAGGTGTCAGTTGTTTTTATTAAATGGGAATAATGTGCAGAAAAATAAAGCCTCATTTTTTTTAATCACAATTTTAGTTTTTAGTGCCATCTTGTCTTTAAAGATATTCTGATTTTAGTTGTTCAGTTTTTCCTGCAATCTTACTTACTGAGTTTATTATTTGTTTTATCTCTTTTTGATTTTTCTAATAATTTTCTGTGGGGTTTCTTTTTTTTCATTCAGTTGCATCTTCTGTTTTTACCTGTTGTAAACAAGGCCTCGACTTCAGTGCATCTCTGAGTTTAGATTATTACCGTGTGTCTTTTTATTATTTATTTAATGCTGACCTAGGAAACAAATTTCATTCTTTTATGTTTTTGACATCATGAATGACATGAAATGAATACTGAGATGGATATTTACTGAATGAATGTGTGAATCTGGTAAATAAATAGAAGCTTCTTTGGCCAGGTATAATCTAACTCTGGTGTCTTGTGGCATTCCCTTAAATACAGGAGACTGAAATAGATTTCTAGCTAAAAACAAAAACAACAGCCTGAGCCACTGTGGCAAATCTTATGGCTTCTGAGTCTCCTACTCTCAACCTTTGGTTTGGTTTCTTTCAAATGACTCTGTTTCTGTATCAAGTATCTTTCTCATCTTCTCTGTGTCTATGAACCCCACTTACAAAACCTTAAAAGCCCCCTACACAGAGATTCACTTCTCACATGTTTATTTTGAGGGACTGACTGCTACAGAAACTGGAAACATGACTGGAGGAAAGGAGAGGAGTAGGAGGAACCTGGCAAATAGAGAGTAGGGAGGGAAGGAGAGAGAGAGGCTGAGTGGGTAGTGAGGAGCTATAAAAGAGAATGCTGGAGCTGTCTGTGGCATTAGCCTCAGCAGACTCAGAGTCTCACACACACACAAAACGAGGAAGAGTGGAATCAACAGGCAACAGCAGAGTTGAAACACACTGAGTGCTGAAGAGCAGAAGCTGACCAGAGTAGTTTCAAAGCAGCTGTATCTTCAAGAATACTACAGTGTACTTGGACTTGGAGCTTTCTGGAGTGTTTGTTTGGCTGAACTTTGGACTGACTACTGCTTTGTTGCTCCTGAGAAAGAGTCTCTTCGTTTAAACTGGAAACAGCACAGAGACAAACTGTCCGCAGAGAAGTATTCAAGCTTTCACTTATAGAGCCTTCAGTTTCACTGGACTCCTGTTCTACCATGGCTGCTGTACGTCAAATGGTTATGGAGGCCTCTGGCTACCATGTCCTGCCAGCTCACCTTATGGCATCAGCTATGGAGGAGTTTCCCCAGCAGTTGCCCGTCCCAAAGGGCCCAGCAAAGGGCAAGAGCCGCTCCCGTCGACCTCGCGAGGCTCGCTTCAAAACACAGCCCGTCACCTTCGCTGAGATCCAAGAGGTAGAAGAAGAAGGCTCCTCGCCCCTGGAGGAGGAAAGGGCACGGCGCTCCTTCTTGCAGTCACTGGAAAACCTGCGGCGGAGCACACAGACCCTCCACTGCCCACCTGCTGCCCATCACAGCTGCACCCCTACACCCACACAGGCCAGCCTGGACTCCAGCGACTCCGACTCCACCCAGTGAGGGCAGAGACATGACCTTCTCCCGGCTCCCACGTTCTTCGCTTTGCCTTGACCCCGTTTTGAACTTAGGTCAACTGAACTGAACCAAAGTGGCCTGTCTGCCAGGCTGCCTGTGTGTAAACTGCTGCTCTTCATTCAAAAGCCTGCCTTTTAAAAAATACTAACATGCCAACACAAAGTATAGAGCTTAAAGATGCACTTACAGCATATCTGTAATGAGCTCTACCACAGGCTGGTTACACTGTTCCACAGATATGACGAGTGTAAAAGTAACAGTGTTGAGCGCATCACTCTTCATACGTATTCCTTTTTTACAGTAGTCTGATAAAAACTTGAAGGATGAAAGATAGATGGTATTTTCCCATTTTAAAGCTGTATTTTTTTTTTTTTGTTTGAATCCATATTTTTCTACTTGAGTCACCATAGAAAGAACTCTTAAAAGGTTTTAGTATTGTGACTTACAAGGCTGTAAATACTTTGACTAAGCAAAATGCCCAGCATCGAAAGTGACCTGGCTGTCACTGGAGTAGTAGAGTACCACTGACAAAGCTTTGTCAAGAGTTTGAGCTCTTGTTTTCCAGCTTCGGTTCATGTGCAAAAACATACTTTCTGCATACATGTCTTTATTTATTCCCTTATTTTGTTCATAACCAAGTGGAGCTGTAGATGTAATATTATTTTATTGTTCTTTCTGACTTCTAAAGTCACCTCGACTTTCAATGAAAAATATAACCTTTATACTTGTTTTTTTGTTTGTTTTACTTTATACATATATGTTTGTCGTATGTACCTATAAATAAATATTTTCAAATATTTTGAACCATTTTCTGTTTTCCTTTCTTTGTATATTCCTGTTTGGGAAGGATTATCATAGAAAAAAAAAAAACTTCAGAAGTTAACAGTTATGACTTTTGATACGATTAGGACTACAGCAAACTCATAGCCTACATAGATTTAACTGGTTTTCCATTACCAGTGTTATTGTTAAGATAAACTTTTGCCTGACTCGCTTGTAAACACACTTGTCAACACATGACCAATGGCTTTAAAGGTGACGCAGTGTCAGTAATGTTGGGTAATGTTGGGTTTCTAACAGCAACGCACAGAGAGCCACTGCAGCCAGTTGTGTCATGGAGTGACACAGACTAGAGATGAGACAGTAAGTGGGCAGCAGTTACATGATAGTGTAGGATTTACTCACTAATTTTCTTGTTATGAGTGAAAACACAAAAACACTTTCCTTACCCTGCCAGTAGTATTCATGCTGCCTAGTAGCCACCAACTGTCTTTTCTATTGGATTTGTGTACCGGTACTTGGATTTGGCTCACAAAATAAATTTAATCTCCCATGTTTATCCTAATGAAGTAACATGTCAGCAAGTGCAAAAATATGTCCTATTAACATGCTTTTAATTGTTGCTGTACAATTAAACTATCTTTGTTTCTCACACTTGGTATTGGTAGATTGTTGGAAAAGTAACAAATACTGCAATACAGATTTTGTATATTTTACAATAACACCTACACTCTCATCTTTTAGTTCAAGACTCAGAGAAAGAGCACTTGCTACAGCAGGCCAAAAAAGCATCTTGAACTTACAAGCCGTAACATCCCTGACCCTGTTGCTGCTTCTGACGTAAAGCAAAGCACAACTGCGCTTTTCTTTACAAAAAACAACAACTAACAGCCAGTTCCAGTTATCCAGCCAAAGTGGACATGGATAAAGACCAGCCGGTAGCACATAAAAGGTCTCCAGAGCTCTTTCCCCATCCTTTACCCAAACACACTCATTAGTCATTGTTTTTCAAGTGCTTGTGGAGCTGTTGTAGTTAACCACATACACAGCACACTGTTTGACGACGCAGCTCTGGAAACAGCTGAGTCACGGAGATATTGTCTGGTTTGAAAAATAGAGAGAGAGAGAAGAAAATCACATTTGTCATCTAATGCCGGAGTGACAGATTGATTCAGTCCATGCCTCCTCTTCCTGCCCTCTTTCTTCAGCAACCCAGTTTTTATTTTGCAGAGGAGCTGAGGGAGTGTTCAAGAGCATCACTGAAACAAAACCTTGCATGTGAAATCTTCTTTTAGTAATTAGTTTCACTGTCTGACTGCAAGACAGATTGCTCGGTGCTTTAAAGGAAGACGGATTACAACGACTGATGACTGATTTTTAAAGTTTTAAAGTGTCTGACAAATGTCCAGGGACCAGCAGTCCACTTTTTGCCTCAAAATGAAAAGTTTTAAAGGGCGTTTGAACAACGAAGGGTTGCCATTCTTGGTCTGGGCACTGCACTCAAATCCATCAAGGGCGAACTCTTCCCCCTTTTAAAGATCTGGACAAAAGAGCAAACCTAGCACTGAAAGCAGTCAGTTAAGCATGAAAAACAACATGAAACCACTGTTAAAGAGTCCAAACTGGGGTAGTGTGACCCTGTGAAGTGCATGATGTCTTTGTAAACAACTTGATAGCAGCTAAAATAGCATAAAGGGGCAATCATCTGATAAATGAATATGTAGAACATGGAACAAACTGTATAGATGCTCTGTTTTGTCAGTTAACGAACTAGATAGCCTGTAAGGAATAAAAGAAAAACTGAGAGGAAGCTGAAAAGATATAATCTTGTTCAGTGTCATTTTCCTGTTAATGTTGGTGGAATACCAAGCTCCTTGAAAGGCGACATCACTGTTTAAAATACACCACTGTCTGGAGCTGCTGTCTTCATTCTTCTGCTGCTTTGCTGACACTTACATTTATTCAAATGCAAAGGAGCTTGTATAAATACATGCATACAAAAAAAAGTACATGCATGCCTGGACTATTGCAAAATAAGAAAGAAATGTGCTGTATTGTAAGCTAAAAGTAGATTCAATGTTTTAATCTAAATATTCTGCTCCTTAAGTAAAATATGCACCTTGTACCTATTTTTCACAAGTTTGTTTAGAGTTCTGGTTTTAAACATTTTATTATTGTAAAATCTGAAGTGTATGTACAATATTCTGAAGAACAGAGGACTGAAAATTAAATATTTTAACATGGACAACTCTACTTCATGTGATCATTTTTTAAGTTTTAAGGTAAAAATAAATTTAACAAAAATAAGGTTTTAAACCTTTAATGTCGTGAGTATTGAATCATTAGAGCGCTGAATAATGGAAACAACTAATCCACTGCTTTTATGTTACCCAGCAAAATAAACCTTTTGAAAAATTGTTCACTTTTAGGTGAAAAGTCACTCTAGGTATTGCATTACAACCAGCTATGTTATCTGTTTTTTATTATTCCTTTTGGTTTGCACATAACTATCTAAACATGTGAAAGCCTTTATATTATGAAATATGTCCTTTTATTTATTTGAGATATGTCTTAATTAGGTGTATATTCACATATCTGGGGAAACCGTCTGAAGGCCACATTATTGCAAAATGTTCCAAAAACAAGAATAAAACGTTCCATGATCATGATAACTATTTGACTTGTATTTATTGGAGTTTTTTTTTTTTTTAGGGTCACAGGGACTTGCATGTTAGCAGGGTTGTTCTAGTGGTGTGTACCGAGAGCTCGGCATAAATAGCTGGTACAATATTTGCTCTGGAACAAGAGTCCTCTCTCCCAAGTTCAAAGCATCTGCTGAGTGATTCCACCCACAGCTGAGAACATTATGACAAGCAGCACGTTCATGCCTTTGTCTGTTTGTACAGTGTCTGTCTCACCCTAATTTTTATGAAGCTGTTGACATTTATAGCCATGGATGTATGATGGTCACTTGTCTGGTTGTTGTCTAAAAAAGCACACAGTGAGGTCCAGACTTAGTTGATAAATATTTAAAGCCTTTCATTAAAAAAAATAAAATAAAATCTAAGGCTATAAGCAAACAAAATTCATGACTGGTTAAATTAAAAAAATTTAAAAAGTTGGCATTAATAGCAAATTTTCCTCTACTATCAGATAAAAGTGTCATGATGGCAAATTAGCATTGAACAAGGAGTTCTTAATTTAACAGATGGACCACAGATGAAATGACAAAATATGCACATCACGCTGTAGCTTGTAGAACCATCTTTACCATCTTGAAGCGCTCAGTTTCTGTATGTATTAATCGGTTTCTCACATCATTGTGAACGAATTTGGGCCCACTCTTCTTTACAGTGTAGCTTCAGTTAAGATTATTTAGGTTTGTGGCAATTTTATTTATGTACAATTCCAGCAGAGGATTTCAGTCAGGTTGAAATTCAGACTTTGATCTTGATTCTGTTCTTTTTCAGCCATTCTGTTATAGATTGCTGGTGTGCCTGGGATATTAGTGCTGTTGAACGTCCCAGTTTCGACAATCTGCATGACCCAATTTTGGACAGATGGCCTTGAACTCTAAAATGTTTTAGCATACAGAGGAATTCATGGTTGACTCACTGACCACAAGGTGTCCAAGTCCTGTGGCTACAAAATAAGCTAAAATCATCACCCCTCCACCACTGACTTGACATTCTGTATAAGGTGATATTCTGATATGCTGTGTTTTGTTTTCCCCATATATAGTGCTGTGCTTAATGGCCAAAAAGCTCCACTGTGGTCTGGTCTGTGCAAAGGACATCGTTCCAAAAGTTTTGTGTTTTGTTCGGATGCAACTTTGTAAACTGTGCTGTCATGTTCTTTTCAGAAATAAGAGGGTTTTCTCCTGGAAACCCTTCCACACAAGACGTACTGTACTTGTTCAGTCTTTTTATAATTGTGCTGTCATGAATTTTAACATTTTACATTTTAACTGAAGCTTGTAGAATCTGAGCTGGTGCTGTAGCTTGAAATTTTAACACTTTATTTTTGAGCACAGCACGGACCGTGGGACCTGAGAGATGCATCTGGATCTTAGGTGGTCCATCTACCATTCACTGAAGCCTCATCAGAAATCACTGTCGGGTCACATCATTGTCAGAAAACCATTCTTAAAGAATGGAAATGAAGAGAAAGGGTAAGGTATGCTAAATTGCACAAAACTGTAATGAAAATCAATGGCAGCAGGTCTACAGCTGCCTGTCTTGATTTGAAAGTGTGTTTCAGGCAGCTGGGGTGTTAGTGATCTTGTCAACACTGATTGAATTTTGAAAATAGAAAATAGATTTTGATTGATCACGCAGTAGTGTCAGGGCTCTGTGTGCGGGCAGGTGGAGGCGAGGACCCAAACGCAGGACTCGTGAAGGCAAATTTCAACAGAAAACCACAGCTTCATTGCTGGCAGAGAACAAAACATGAATAGAACAATGAATACTGGAACGGGGAAAAACCCCACACACACACAGAATCTGAGGGTACAACACAACAATGAGCAAGGACAAACACAGGGCTAATATACACAGGGACGTAGTGAGGGAATGGAAAACAGGAGGGAGACACAGCTGGAAGAAATTAGACTAACGAGACAGGGGAGCAGTAAAACTGAACACACTGACAACAGATTGGGACTATCAAAATAAAACTGGAAACATGAAACAGATCACAGAGACGCAGACTTAACACTAAACTAAATCTGCAATAATATCAATAATCAAAACAGTCTCACTAAATAATCAGAACATAAATCATAATTCAGAAAAAACACCAAAACCCAAGAAACAGAAAGAGCTGGGTCAAACTGATCCAGAACCGTGACAAGTAGCATCTGGAAAGCATCTAATTTACAACCTAAAGAAGTTTTGAAGAATAAAGATGGTAATACAAAATATTGACTCACATTCAAGAAATCTCCCCAGCTATTTGCCACTTTCAGTACACGCAAAATATAGAGAAATGGGGCCTCAAGACTTTTACACAGTTTTGCACCTAAAAAAAAACAGAAGTCATTGTGTCAAAATGCCATGTTCAGAATGATATACATTTTACTGGCATTTGAGGATTTATAAATGTATTCAAGATTTTAATGTTACAGTTGGAGTTTTCATTAACTTACACATAGGTAGCTTTAGAAAATGTACATAGCAGAATATTTATATGTAATATTTACATCCAAAATGTAAAGGAATAGAAGCAGGGCACCACATGTCGCTTCTGGACTTGCATTTTATTAAAGCAGCTGCATTCATCTTGTCTCATGACTTAGGAAGGAGGCAGTCACAGAAAAGGTACAAAGAAAGCAGGGTCCAAGGCATTATTCTCCCTCTATTTCAAAGCTTCATTTCTAAGCTCTTCATCTCCCCCTGCTGCTGAAAAGAGCTGATTACTGATGCAACGCAGAAGGTGACCCACATATCACTTCACCCAGTGTCCTTTTCCCTTAAATCTGTTGTCTGAAAAACAAAGACACATAGAACATAGATAGATAGATAGATAGATAGATAGATAGATAGATAGATAGATAGATAGATAGATAGATAGATAGATAGATAGATAGATAGATAGATAGATAGATAGATAGATAGATAGATAGATAGATAGATAGATAGATAGATAGATAGATAGATAGCATTACCAGGCCAACTCTTGCTCTCTTTTTCCTTAAAAAAAGAGAGCAAAAAAAGAGAGAAATTTTTAGCACATCTCTTAAATTATAAGAAATAAATGTGTAAAATCGCAGGAAAAGTGTATCTTACCTAATTACTCTGCTGTGTATTACATTTGGTATCTTTCCATCTACTGACTACTTTGTAGTAGTGGCTGATTCAGTTTACAATATAAGCAACACTGGTTACCATGACATTCTGATTTCCTGCCATAGTCCTGTTACATTGTAATTATAATCCAGAATACAATGGAATTTAGCATTTGAATAATAAACTGACAGTTTTAAATAAATTATTTGTAATGAAGAAATTTAAAATTCTATTCTTGGGAATTCTTCTCAAAAACTTTTTTAAAACCTTCTATTACATCCAACATGTAGGAAAGGATTGCATTATTTTTATTTTAGTTATTCATATTAAGAGCATTCAATATTAGGCTAACTGTAAATGTCAATATGAAGAGTCCTGGAGTCCTTTTTGGCAATATATGAATTAAGTTTGATTGTATGATCGTAATGATCATAATGCAAATACGATCATAATGATAATGATAACGGGTTAGTTTGATTAACTTTTCTTGATTTGTTCTTGTTGTAGATATGATGGGTTGTAACAGTCATATGTGGATGAGTTTTATGTGATTATTCATGTGATTATTAGTAGTAGTAGTAGTAGATGTATGTGTATGAAAGCACATGGTAAATGGCCTGTATTTGTATAGCGCTTTACTAGGACCCCAAAGCGCTTTACACATTCAGTCATCCACCCATTCACGCACCCATTCACACACTGGTGATGGCAAGCTACATTGTTGGTATGCTTCGGTTGAACTTTGTTTCTGTATACAACAGTTTTGATAAAAAGACAGAGCTGTTAACGTTTGCACTGTGCCTATGTTTATAGAGAGCCAGTTCAAGTATTGAATTTCCCTGATGCATCCTTGGAGATTTGTGACGCGTTAGCAGGAGCAGGTTTAAAAGTTAAATACAAGCGTCGCCTGTCAATCATTTATTCCTGCCTTTTCTTGCGTCACACTTCATGAAGTACAGTTCAGATGTGAGTGATGGAAAATATTGACCAATGAATAGTTAAATGAGACTTTTGACGCGTTTTAAGCTTCACTTTGGACCAATGACAATTGTGTTGTCGTAGGCTTAACCAATCAAAATTCAGGGGAGGCGTTTCATTCAAGGAGCGCGAACGGTTAAGGGGCTACGAGAAAATGGCGAATATGGAGTTTGGGTTTGCGGGTTACACTATATTGATACTTTAAGCACTTTTAAAAACCTGTAAATACGATAAGTGTGTTGCTTTTATGCCTTATCCGAGCGATAAACTTGTATGGCATACTGAAGCCGATTTTTACTTAACATTAATGTGAGTCGTTTCAGCAAGCGTTATCATAGTTAGCTAGCGGAATGAGGTTAGCACAGAAACATAATGTTAGTTAACGTCAACTTCCTTTAGTTAAGGTCGTTGACGTCTGCATTTATTACATTTGATTAATACTGCCTATCGCTGAATTTGGGGATCTGTGGGCACTCTGCGTCTGCAGTTCACGGTATGGCTTTACATAATTTGGTTTTTGTTATCGATGTGGATTATGGAGATCACGATTCGGGCGATCAAATGGATGTCAGGGGTCATTTCGTGAAACGAGGAATATTAAACATTCTCTTACATTTCGGCTACAAATATGGATTTGAGAAAGTGCGATGGGGTTACAAGTTCTTTGACTCCAAGACTGCCCGCAACGCCAGTCTCATATCAAGAGTATCTGATTTCAAGGAGCTTCGGCACAAAATATTTGAGGACTTTGAGAAAGAGTTTGAAGCCAAATTTGATGTGAAGGAGAAAGCGTGCCCATCTCAACAGAAACAACGATCAACTCACTCGGTTTCGGTTCAAAATGCACTTAAAGAAACCCTATTGGACTTCCAGTGGGACAGACCAGACATCACGTCTCCTACTAAACTGTCCTTAAGGCCCAGGAAGTCGAGTCGTGGAGGAAGACCCAGTGTGTCTCATGAAGATGACATTTTAACTAACGAGAGGAATGTGGTGTTTATTGTCTCGCAGTGTCCACTTTCAAGGGCGCAGCTCGTGGACTACCTGTCTTTGAGAGACAATAGCCTTCCTACAGATGTGACAGACCACGTTATAGCCAAAGGACTTCAGGATATGCTGGTTCAGAGACAAGTTGTCCTCCACTGGATTGACTGTAGATCACACGTCCAGGTGAGTACAGTAGTGTTCAAAAGAGCATAACCAAACCACTGTCCAGTATCCGCATCTGACAATAGTTGCCACAGTTAATACACTGCTACCAGCAAAGTGACAATGTTTTGAGTAAACAGATGTCATACCTCAAGTTTAATAACAATAATGTAAATGTTATAATCTACAAGTTAGACATACTAACAATAAATTTCAGGGCTCATAGTGCAGACTATATGATTTTATGTTAGTAGTACTTTTGATACCAGAAAACAATCTACTTGATAATAATTCTACAAAAAGATCCCTTGCAAGCAATTTATGTAGTAGAAAATGCAATTTTACGAAGTATTTTGAACTACAGAATACTATATAATCAATTAATCAACATACATAAAGCTAGCATAAATGTTCAATTATCTTAACTATCATCAACCTAAATTTAAACTGATGATTAATACCATGGATCTAACCTAGTAGTGTCTGCTCTTCACCAGTCTAATGTAGTACATTACTGTAAAGTGTAGCACAGTACTGCAAACTGACTGGTTCAGCATGTACCAAAGTCCCTAGAATTTTCATAAAAAAATTATACCCACACAAGGATATTCACAACACCAATTCACTCACTTACATAATTTTGCACACCTCCAATGTCTGATTTAACAAAACAACTATTTGAGTTATAACATAGCCCATGAGATTTACATTTTCAGCTGATCAAATATTACTTGGTTAGCAGTTCTTCTATTTTAAAATAATGTCTCATCTTCCTCTTCTGTCTTTTCTCTTTATATATATATATATCTTTTTCTGAGTGAACTTATCACACATAGACATTTTTTTTTCCATCATGGAAAATGCCATCACTGCACCTTTAGACAGACTGTGATCCAAACTCCACAGAAACAGCTTTGTTTGTTGTGATGTTAGTGGTTTTGAGATTAGTTATTCTGTTTCTACTCACTCCTATTCTGTAAAGTTAGTCTGATGCTTAAGTGCTGTGACCACAACTTCATTGACTAATGCATATGAGCACATGACATGGATGGGAATGAAAAAAGTTTATGCTTAGGATGCAGTGTTACTATTAAATTGTTTATCGGGCTTAATTATTCATTAATTGAACATCTGCTTTGACACCTGTCTGTAACTATGTGTGTTATTGCAGGTTATGAGGTGTGAGGACTATTTTGGCTGTGACAAGCTGTCTGAGGTCCTAGCTCAGATGGATGGCAGAATAATCCCTGTGGTTGCACTGCTGAACCTTTGTAGCGCTCAACAGCCCAACTCAGGATTCATGAGGGAGTCTTTTGCATTCAAGTCCAGCATTGGATACCTGTTGTCTTCTGAACAACACTACCGCCTGGCTTTTCCTGTTATAGGAGGTGTCCTGCAGTGGCAGCAAGGTTAGTAGCCAGAGGAGATCTCTTCAACAAACTAAAAGCATTCATGATTATTACCAAATATCCCTCTGTGCAGAAGCACAATGTTTTTGTGCTTGAATTAAACATTGGGTGTAAGCATATCTACATCCAGATGATGGAAAAGTAGTTGCAATTCTTACGGCAAAACAAGCAATTAATTATTTTAACGGCGTATTAACATGCAGTAAATAATGTGGCAACTGATGTGAGCTAAAAGGAGTTTATCTTTAACATGCTTAATTTCAAAGCTGAGAATAGCCTGCAAAAATTCACTTGTGATAATTTTCACTAAACCAGGTGAAGTGACACAGAGCTGTGGTGTCATGATGGAGCCAGTGACTCGAAGACAGAAGCTTCTCCCAGAATCTGTCAAAATGTCCTTAAAAGAAGTTCTGAAAGGCTGGGATGCTTCATCACTGATGCAGACCTCCACAGAGTCGTGGGTGATTCATGGTTCCAGTAGTGGTGACCAGGGAGCTGGTGCATTCCAGCATCTCTTAATGGATCTATCTACTCATGCTCTGCACGTGGTGAGACTCGAAACACAATGGTTCTGTTTTACACAATTTGTAAAAAAAAAAAAATTCTGTTTTTTTTTTTTTTTTTTGGCCGTGCTGATTCTGATTGTGTAAAGTTGTGCAGATGAAAACACCAACACTATAATCCAGATTCAGCCTTTCAGAGCTTTTGAGTAAAGGTTGGTTTAGATGGATAGGTTTGGACTGTCATTTTTGCATTGCAAAATCTGTGGTTTCCACAGAATGAGATTGTTTTTGTGGCTGTAGCAAGACTTTGCATGCTGACCTGCTTGTGAACACATGTATGTGTATAAAAGGACCCGAACCTATGCTTTGTTTAATGAATTAATACAAAATATATGTACTTGGTCACAATAAATAACCAGGTAATATTAAGCTGCCAATAAGTTCCCTTAAGATCTACTGTTGCCCACTGCATTTCACTATGCAGGTAGAATGTGTCTGATTTCCAAAAGACATATGTTTTGCATTGAGGTTGCCACATGATAAACCTGATCAGAAGCTGATCAGAAAGCTTAGAATTGTTGTTATTGAAAATGTTGTCCATGTGCAATTGTAAAAAGCTGAATCTTCATCTTGTACTGTCTTATACTCTATACTGTACTGTATGCATTTATTGATCTGCTTATTTTCTTCTTCTTTTTTGTTTTTCTCTCTCGGTCTTCTTGTTACCCCAGCTTGCTGAGGTGAATGACAATGGGCTTCTGTGCTCGGCTGTGCTCTCTCCACTATCATACTCTACAGCTCTGCTCTCCATTCTCCAGCCTGTAATTGCGCAGTCTAACCAGCGACTGACCACTGAAGTCATTACCCCTGCCTTGTCTGAAACCTCTGCTGACCTTCCAGACATTGTGAACAGTGTTCTGGGAGTAGTGTATGACATCATGAAGCAGGATGGTGATAGTGTTAATGGTAGGAATAGGATCAAGGCTGTTTGATATCATGTCCACTCATTTATTTAGTGTTTTTTCAAGAGAGTATTACATGATGTTTTAACTGTAAAATATCTTTTAAATATATATTTTTGAAACTGTCTGTAAATGTATTAATAAATGCAAAAAGAAAGTAAATCCACAATCCATTAATTTCATCATTATGGGTTAATCGGTGTACAATTGACAATCTTAATACTTTTAAACTAATAATATTTTTAAGAAAAGATCAAAATCAAGTTCTATATCAATCTAATTTTAATCTTGTTTATCTTATCTGTCAAATATTGGAAATGTTATTTTCAGTATCTGCATTTTTAGGTTGTTGACATTGTTGTGATTGTTTATTTCTAAGACCAGTTAAAGGAGAATCCCATTCCTGAGTGGGCTCAGCAGGAATTCAGCCACAGTCCACCAGCACCAAACATGTTGGAGACTTGG
Organism: Astatotilapia calliptera; assembly: GCF_964374335.1. Classification (NCBI taxonomy): domain Eukaryota; kingdom Metazoa; phylum Chordata; class Actinopteri; order Cichliformes; family Cichlidae; genus Astatotilapia; species Astatotilapia calliptera. Next base: position 47,950,039 of record NC_137428.1, read on the forward strand.
TTCTCTCAGTCAGACTATTCTGGAGTGAGCTCTCATTTAATGGAGTCCATGAGGTACAAGAACTCAAAAATCTCATATTTTCTGTTATAGCGCTTTTGAAAAGCTTATCTATGTATCAAGTTATTAAATAGTGTAGCTTTTGTATAATATTTCAACATAGAATAATAAAAAGCCTATAAGCCTTTGGTTATAATGTCCTCCTCACACTGTTGAACAGGTTGCTACATGCAGTACCGGAGGAGAGAGAAGATGAGAACTTACCTGCACTGCAGCAGGAACTCCTTAGTGGTCTGGCTGAAATATACCAATCATCCCAGGACTCAGAAAAGAGGGGAAAGAAATGTAAGCGAATATCTTAATTTTTTCCCCTTTTTTTGTGAAGATCACAAACTGTGGATAATCATAAAACTCAAATTTTAAGATTATCCAAAACACTAATATCATTTTAATGTTTTTCTCATACATAGTCATGAACGTCAGATTTTTTTTTTTCCTAAATAATTTCTTGTCGATATCTATAGGTGGCACCCACCGCACACCAGTAAAACAGAAGATGAAGACCATGAGTCGTTCCTTGCAGATGCTAAATGTGGCACGCTTGAATGTAAAAGCCCAAAAGAACCAGGCTGAGTCTGAGCAGCTTGGAACTGAGGGTAGGGAAGCAGACAGAACAGGGAAGAGACGGTCAAGTGACAGGAACAAACCTGGAGTAGCAAATGTGATCAGTACGTGCACCTTTTCTGTTAAACCTTACTATACTCTTCGACTCCAATGTTCACTTTTATTGAGTTTGTTGTATGAAATTGTCTCTGCAAGAAAGAAAATGTATACATTTCCCAAAATGTCAGTTGAACTACTTACTTTACTACCTACTTGCTTGTGTTACAAAGCTTTGTGCAGCCTGTTATGAAAATACTATTTCTCTTTTATTTTTAAGATAAAACCTAAGCTAGCATCATTTTCCGGGTGATGCGATAATATTTTTTATTGAGACTATTAGATCTCAGTAGTTTTTTAAACTGTAGGTCACTGTATATTGGAGCTCTCTGAGACAGAACTTTTTAGTGAGTGTTTCTTGATTATGTCTGATCACTGGTTTTCCTCATACAAGGCCCAATACTGCTTGTAGTATTTGCTTCATTTCAGGAAAATAAGTCATCTTATAATAAGTATCTTTGTCCTTGAGGGAGACACTGAATCCCACTTTGCTCCTAGTGCACCAATAGATTAAATATGCACAAATGAAAAGTTCTTATATCTTTACCAGATGAAGAGATTGTGCTTTTGAGATTGGAGTTCCTAAATTTTTTAACTCCCTCCGTAATGACTTAAGAACTGATTTTTGGCTTTTAATTTGAACCGATTTTTCATTTTTCTTTTTAGTCTTATTATGAAACACTTTATGATGATTTTTTTTCTTACTTTGAATAGTCAAGTAATGTATCTTCTCCCTTCTCCTAGGTTTTAAGAGTGAGTCAGAACTGCTGTCCCATCTGAAGTCCAGTTATGAGAAGTTTATGGCAGAGAGAGAGGAGTCTGTCTTTATGGGTGTTCAGCAGCTTGTTTCTTCTGTAAAGGCCTTCCTTGCAGCAGAATCAGATTGGGAGGTGAGACAGACGATGCTTCTAAATGAATAATAGATACAGAAAAACTTACATTTTGATTTCAGTAAAATAAATGCTATATTTTGGTTAAATCACCTGATGAAAACTTCATTACAATATGCAAGATGTTCACTTTAGGTCGAAGAATGCAAAATGCTGATAGAAGATGGAAGAATCTTTGAAATATCATGGAAATATAATGCATAAACTAGGCCAGTGGGGGATCTGAACTGTGATTATGAAGTTCTATGTTTTCTTTTTAGGCAAAGACCTCCTTCCTTGTTCAACAGCATCTCCTCAAGACCAGCAAGTCAATCAGACAACTCTATGGAACGGCTGCTGATGTTGATAGTAAAGTCAGGGAGTGAGTGGTTTCCAAGTTTTACCTTGGGGACAACCTGTGTCTCCATCTGTCTGAATAATAAAGTTTCTGTTCAAGTCATTAATATTTAGCTGTCAGTAACACAGTCTGTTTATTCTAGGTGCCAGCTGCAAGTGGTGCTAAGGCTGGAGCTGTGCAGACTTTTCTCCACAGAGCAGTCAGACTCACTGGATGTTGGTCAGATGGCAGAGGAGGTAAGATGATCATGGCTTAGACTTTTATGCAGTGAGGTCTCCTTTGTAATTAATACAAACATGGAAAAGGCTGTGACTACAATGTATATGATTTTTTTTCAAGCAGAGCAATACCTTCTACCATCATGATGATTTTAAAAAAAGCTCTTTATTTAAAGGTGACTATTGTTCGAGCTATTGGACTAACACAGTATGTGCCATTAATTGTGGCAGTAATCTGAATATAAAACAGTATTTCCAGTTATATTGAAATGTTCTGTCTTTTGATACACTTTTTGTCAGTCACTTCAAATTGAGTGAAATTTAACTTTAATTCATGTAAAATACAATCCCTGTGCTTCAGGTGGCTGAAATGCTTCGAATAATCTCCCTGACCAGAGACCCAGTTTTCCTAACGAGGTTCCTTCAAGATGAAGTCATGCCAGGGTAAGGCTTCAGAAATAATTTTTTTTATTGTATTTTCAAAATAAGCAATACAACTATTTTTCCTGCTGAAAGACAAAGCAGCATTAAATAACTTTTGTTCAAGTCAAGAATAAAGTCATAAATAAAAGTGCCTCAGATGAATTGAATTTCTGTAATTTTGTAGGCATATTTAATGATTATACTTTTACGCAAAAAAAGCTAAGCCAAGGTTGGCTTACTGCATCACACAAAACATGTTTTGTTTTGGGATTTGTTTGTTTTTTGTATGATTTCAAATGAGCCAGTTTCTCACTTGCAGTTGTAAGAATCTAACAATAGTGTTTTTGGATTGTGGCAGGTTCCTGACCGCAATCCCCAGAGTGCTTGCAGAAATCTACCACAGTCTGGGCACACAGCTCCCTGAAGTTTTGCTGGCAGTCTTGCCTCCAGACTTCTTCAGTGATGACTCGGTAGCCAAGGACAGCATTTCTCCTTCAGCCTCTTCACTTCCCCTGTCTGCACAGTGCCTGGTTTCAGATGACAAAGATGGACTACAGGACCTGCGGAACCGCTCAGGCAACAAAAAGAGGTGAGGAGGATGTTTAAAAGACTCTTCTATTATAGACAATCTGGGAGGACTTTAAATTACAAATAATCTTAGATGCTACAATAAGAAGTGGCATTTGAGTGAAATATTTTGTTTTCATTTCACTGGACTGGAATCATAATCAAGTATTTTTAAAGTGCCCAGAAGTATGCACAGAATGTAATGGGGGTTTTGTTTTTGTTTGTTTGTTAGGAGTGGGATGCTGACTCGCCATCGCAGCATGACAGAATCATCACAGAGTCTTCGGCAAATAGAGATCCCCAAAAAGGCTACAAGAGCTGTAAGATAAACACTTCTGCTGTCTCTACTTAATATAAAACCTTGATCAACTTTCTGAACCAACTGTCTGAACCTCTCTAATTGCAGAGTTGGCCTGTCTGAAATAGAAAAAAATCCCAATAATTTTTTGATTCATTTTAATCCATGCCTTTGTGAAAACATGCTTTTCATGCAGTTAGCAGTGTGTGCTACTCTGCTTCTTTGTTGGGCTTTAAATAGCCATCCATCCATCCATCCATCCATTCGCTTCCGCTTATCCTTTTTCAGGGTCGCGGGGGGCGCTGGAGCCTATCCCAGCTGTCATAGGGCGAAAGGCGGGGTACACCCTGGACAGGTCGCCAGTCTGTCGCAGGGCCAACACACATGGACAGACAACCATTCACACTCACATTCACACCTAGTGACAATTTTGGATTATCCAATTAACCTATCCCCACAAGCTTTAAATAGCCAAAATTTAAAAAAAAAAAAATTCACAATGCTGAATTAATCTGAGCCTTTTCTTGAACAAAGTCCTCATCTTTTGAGCATTATGGTATGTCCTTTTGGGTGTCATGTTCGCTCATGGTCTAGTTTTCATTAGGGTTTTTTGTTGTCAGTTATTCTTTTATCTCGCTCACACTCCTAATGTACAGCTGTTTTTAGCTGCAGTACCCCAAGCACATGTGCTGCTGTTTCCACCTATGCTTTGTCCACCAACCCGACATGATTAATTGCATTCTAGCCACATGAATGGTTTGGCGCACTGCTGTTTAAGTCACTGGATTGTCGTGTTTCGTGTCGAGTTCTCTCCACTTTATATTGACCACGTCTTGTATTTCAATTGAGGAAAACTATCTTTATCATTTTATCACCCAGCCTTATGGCCATTGAGAGAAATGTTGTGGATGTTACTTGGACTGTCTGATTTGTTAAACTGTATTTTTGGTGAAGATAGCCACCCACTATAAACAATGGTGGTGTAATTTGCTCATAATTTTCTTTATCTCATCCACCTGATTTCTGCTTCTTTTTTTTAGTCGAAATCAAAGGGTCGTGTATCTTTGGATAAACCGGTTGAGGAATCACATCCCGCAAAACAGGAAACACAAGGTATGTCCTTTTGTTACCGGTACATCTTTCTTGATCACGTATAACTTGCCTATTCCACCCTCAAAACTATTCCCAGATCACATGTTAACCAACCAACCCAGTGGCATCACATTGAGTACAGACACAATATGGTATTAAACATGTTCTAAAAACTTTAACTTTATGCACTTATTTCTTAAATCCAGCTCCACAGACAGTGTTAAATCTAGATCAGTTTTTGAGAGCAGGGCTCCTTGGTGTAAATTAGCCTGGTTACATGTATTGTTTCATGCACACTAATACCTCTTTACATTAAAAAAAAAAAAAAAGATGAGTGTTAAACACCTAGATTGTGCTAATTCTCAGAGGTGACCAAGGTTAGAAGAAACCTCTTCAACCAAGAGATTGTTTCCCCTTCAAAGAAAGCCAAGCTACAAAGGAGCTGCTCTGTGTCTGCTGTGGAAGGAGTGAAACGCAAGCGATCCCATGAACCTGAAGGTAGAAGAATGCACTGTTATAGATTAATTTAAATACGTAATGTAATAATTGTCCATGACTTCCTGTCACAGTTATTCCTATTTTTAAACTACTTTAATGTTTTCCAAATATTTTTTTGTGTTCAGAGAGGCACAGGCTTCTTACCAAAAAAGTGTGTGAGACTCCCCTCCACAAGCAAGTGTCTAGTCGTCTACTACACAGGCAGAAAATTGGAAGGTATGTTTCTGTTAATGCAATTAATATTTTTACTTGCCATACCTTTATTTTAAATTTAATCAGACCTGAAGTACGTAGTAACTCAGGTTATTTATTTTTTGTGAAGAAAACCTGTCCTAACTGAGGAGTGCATTGTGGAAGAATCACCAGTGAAACCTTCAGAAGGTATTTTGCTAATACCAAGTTGTTGTTGTTGTTTTGTTTTTCTACTTAAATAACATTTACACAAATGCATGATTTATAATTGTATATGTATGTAAACTAAGTCAGTTTTATATATACAATTTCACCTTGTGCTTTTTCTTTATACCTGGTTCTTTTCTTGATTAAAGACAGCAGGAATTCTGAGTAAAAAATATTTACATATATATTTGAATATTTAATTTAACAGAAATAACTTCAAAGATCCACAATAATTTTGTGTGTATCAATTAGACAGTCTGTTTTGTATCGTTTTGCTGCTTTGGATATTTTCGTAAGATTGTAATTTTACACAACTCACACTTTCCATATAGACCATAAACTCAATACATCATTGTCCTTTGGTTCTGTGTTAGATCTAAGAAGGAGCCCAAGAATAAAGAAGTTCGCTCGGAGACACTCAAGCACTTTCTATTCAAGTTCTCAGCCTCGTTCCCGCAACCTGGACCAGGCTCTCTCTGCATCCCAGCTTAGTCTGAGTGATGGCAAAATATGTGGGGTTAATGTAAAAACAGTTCGGTCTCCCATGCGTCTTCTTTTTGGAGCTGCTGAGTCTCCCAGTCATTCTAACCAGTCAGGTGCAACCAGGCCCAGCAGGTCACGGTTATCCACAGACTCAAGCGTCTTTGAGGTAACTTCTCAATTTAATAATCAGTGTGTCATCCTAATGTGCTGCAATTTGAGATGATTACTAAAGATCAGCTTTTTTCAAGTGTGTTCATGTGATCTGAGAGCAAATTCTAAAACGTATTTTTTATCTTTTTAGACTCCAGACAAAACCGCAAAATCACCCAACAAACGAGGGAGGGCCAGTATTGCAAACACGACTCCAAAAACACCTAGGACTCCTCAGACCCCTAAATCCCCCAAGACCCCACCTTCCACCAGTACACATGTTTTGTCACTTGCAGAGAGTCCTGAGGTAGCTAGCACTAGTGGACTTGGTATGTCTCTGAGGGGCACTCCTTTCAGATCTCCAGCCAAAAAGCCTTTTGTTCCAGAGACACCTACAAAGCAAAACCCCATAAGGAGCCCTCTGAAGGGTATTCTCAGGACTCCAGTCAAGGCTTTGATTGAAGGATGCACCTCTACTGATTTACATCTGATCCACAGCCCAATTTCCAGGACTCCCAGGAAGAGTGTCACGTGGTCTCCCTCTCCACAGAAATGTAGGATAGTGGAGAAGAGTGCTAATTTTAAAGTGCCACAGTCACCGAGTATTACATCTCACAGTTCTCTGAGACTGGTGACATCCAGTAAGTTCAGCAGTCCTGTCAAAAGCACAAACACTAAAAGAGACATTTTCAAGACCCCAGAAAAGACGTGTCAGGTACACCTAGTAAGAGTATCAGAAAATGTGCATAGTAGCTGTTTGACTCCAGAACAAAATCGAGAGTCTTCTGTAAAACCTCACTCCAGTTTTAAAACACCAGGAAAAGGTGATGCTGTTCTGGTTGAACCTCAAGCTAAAACCACACCCCCACCAGAACACCACCTTTCCACTCGCCCGGACACTACAAGTCAAAATAAAACGCCTAGTCCAACTCACCAAATGGTTACTCGTTCTGGGCGAACTCCAGGTAAAAGTTCAAACACTGCTTCACCATATAATCCTGAAGTTTCACCACTTTTAGATGCCACTCTTTCAGATAGCTCAGATGCCTCAGCAAAGTCTCCACCAAAGCTCTTAACAAGAAGAAAGTCTGGTCAAGGGGGTAAAACAACTACACGTGTGTTAAGGTCCCAGTCTAATGAGAGTTTGCAGTCAGACCCAAAGGAAGAGGCGCAGACTAAGGCCTCGCAGTCCACTGCAAGTGACGCTAGTTCTCATACCGATTCTCAGCAATCTTCTCATGGTACCTCTGGAACCACAGATGATGATAGCATTGACATAGTTGATGCAGCCATTGTAAAAACAGAGTTTAGCGGAGGTCTCAAGATGAACATTAGCTTTACACGGAAGCCTTCACTGTCAAGTGAAGACTTTGTGTCAAACACTGTCTCTGCTAAACCACGTGTCCCATCCCATAACACACCAAGCCGGAGTTACGGCTTCCGTCAGACACCTGATCGGCAGCAGAGGGAGGCTGCTGCTCGTTTAGGATACGGAAATGATTCACCTCGATTTTCAACCCCTAGAGGCTCAGCAAGACATGGCCGCCAAAAGGGCGCAAGTACGCCAAATCCTCTTACCTACCAAGTAGAACTGGAAATGCAAAAATCAGGACTTCCCAAGCTAAAAATTAAACGCACAGATTCCACGAATGCAGGAGAGTTTGTCTCAGATGGAAGTCCTCGATCAGGAGCGCAAAGCCCTGTAGTAGGTGTGAAACCTCAGTTTGAAAGCCCCTTGGCCTTATTTTCCAAATACCGAGATCCCGGATGCATGTCACCATCTGTCTGTGCTCATGTAACCCCAGCCAAGGGCACACCCGGGAAAGGTGGAAGCGTCCAGACTTACATCTGCCAGTCTTACACACCTACGCACCATCCTGCCTTGTCACCAGTAACTGCAGAGACTGTCCCCCTGACTCCTTCACCTCAAAGTGCTGGTAAAGTGACCCCAGAAAACCTTAACAGCTGGCCTCGCAGGAAAAGAGCTCAGATTAGTGTGTTAGGAGGCAAAGATCGTGGCCTGAAGGGGGAGCCTCAGCTTGAGGAGCTCCTGGAGGAGGCTGAACTTGGAGTTAGTAGGTTGCGGGACATTGAGGATACTGATGAGCCTTTGGACAACAAAGCTAAATCATTAGCTCTGACTTCCAAACAATCCCCTCCAGTTGGATCAGATGTGTCTCCTCTTTCTCCACTGGAAGAGTTGTACTGGATGGAAAAGCTGGCTGAGTGCACGGACTCTCACAGGGCTGAAAACGAAACCGGCTGGGCATCTCAAAATGAAGATGGCATATCAGGTAAGCCATGGTTTATTTTTGTATTGTATGCTTTAAATATATAAGTTTTGTGTTCTAAATTTTTGAGATTATGCATGGAGAGTTGCAACTGATTTATAGTTTAATTTAATGATTTATTTAGTGAGTAATTTAGTGGTTTTATTGGATAAACAAATTTCAGCGATTTAAAAGGTCTTTCATTTGATTTATGAGCCTGAGCTTCAGTATTTCAATTAGAATATTTACTCTTTTCATTGCTTATTTATTACAGAGAATTTAGTGATCACACTGTTTTGTTTTTTAAATGATTGCATGAAGTCATATGAATGAAATCCATCACAAAGTGTCTGATTTTGCCATTTTCTGCAGCAGTGACTCCTCCCAGCTCAAAGGTGCGAAAGCCAGTGTCTGCCAGTGGTATTTTGGCCCTTACCCAGTCCCCATTGTTGTTCAAGGGCAAAACAGGTTCTGCCAGTAAGAGAACACCAAATTTTAGAGGTAAGTTGTACATTGTTATAAAACCTTTTTGTTTTTTGTATTTATTGTTCAAGGCACCATCTATTTTCATTACTCTCACATTTTCAATATGCCGTAAAGGCTCTTCTGTTGTCTTTTCAGTAGGATTTTATCGGCTCATTCTTTTCAAGGATTTTAGTTCATGAGCCACAGGCAACCTAATTTGATTTAAAGTGGGATTGACCAGAAAAGCATTGTGTCATAACTCATAAAACATCTCTTTTCCTAAAATATATGGCAAACTGTATTCTTTCCATAATGTTTTCAGAAGAAGCTGCATCAGAGAGGACAGAAATTGATGGAGTGGACCTGTCTCCCTTCAGCCAACCAAAGAAGCGCTCAAACACAGGAAAGACCTACAGCAGGAAGAGACTAATTCACTGAGTTACAAAGGAAAGTGGCCAACAAAGCAGAAAGTTTGTCCATTCTATGCTTAACTCTGAAGCTGAGCCTTTTGATGACAGATCTGAAACAGGTCTTTAAAGCACCACTTGAAAATGTTTTTTTTTTTTACATGAAAAAATGTTCCATTCAATCAGCTCTCTCGGCACTTTTGATCTGGACATTTTCTCTTCCAACCCGTGGGATAGGTTAAGACTTTGGTTTCAAACCGAGCTGAAAGTTGTGCCATTTTGCCAAGACTTTAAAACTTGCCTTTTCTGTTCCTTTAGTCATTTTAAAATACCCACTTGGGTGTTTCTGAAGCTAAAACCTAGAAAACAGGTTTGCATTACATATCATTGTTCAACATGTGTAATTAATTATTTTATAATCAATTCAGAGCTTTTAATTTGCTGTTGTAAATATGTTCTTGTGTATTTATTAGTTGTATACTTTTTTTAAAAAAATAAAAGGAACAATTTTAACAGTTTGTAAATAAGTTGCTAAAGTCTTGTAAATAAATATAAATTTCTTAATGATTTGGAAGCTACATATGTATTTTGTGTCTTGTACCTTCTTATCATTTGAGTATTTGCAGGATATAGTCAACCTATTCAGTGAGACAAACTAAAACCTTACCGAACTTTACTCTGCAGGCTTCATTGTCTTTGACTGTCACCATAATAAATAATTTTATCAGCTGCCAGCAAATAAAAGCAAACCTGGTGTTATCTCTTAAGTTTCAAAGGTCACTGCTCTAAAACCATAAAACTGAGGGGTACAAAAAGTAAGGAAGAATGTTCTAATAAATCTATATAATTGACTTCATTTTGTAATCATCTTCTCAGGAGTATATGTTGGTGTGAATGTTATTTATTTTTTTTAATCCTCTGTTAATTGAAATGCTTCGTTAGCTCCTGCAAAGCCCCATAAATGGCACACTTCTTCGTCCTGTGTTTGTGTAGCAGTTCAGATAGCTACCACAAGTAGAAAGTACACTCCACTAGCTTGATCAGCTGTGGCTCAGGGTCCTAGTGTTAAAGTAATTGTGTGCAAAATACTGCCCCTGATGCATCTAACAGATTGGTATTTGTGTGCATGTGTTAGCTGTTAAGGCACGGAACAAAGCTGTATGAACGTGTGTGAAAGGACAAATGTGGTCTGTGTACCAGATGGTTTACTATTTATTTGCTCCTGAAACATTTCCCGTGTTGGCACGTTGAGTGTTACAAAAGAAAAAAAATCTATTTCTTGTCTTGGCTGTGGTTTTGAAAGCTGGACCCTTTCACTAGTAAAATTCTGAGTATTACTATAACGAATGAGGTCAGAATTCCCTTTGACTGTTTCAGTTTTATGGCCCTTGCTCTGCCACACGTCTGACTTAGCGGTTTATTGTTAATAAGTAACAATTTACTTTTCCTATTGCGTCAAGACAGTATGTCTCGTGTAACCAGGCTTTTCTTTAATGCTGAAAGTGAAGCGTCGTGTATATCAATGTGTTTACAGGGCGGCCCTTAGCGGCTGGAAACACAGTGAGATGGACCAAGGCAAGTGTAGTGGAACAAAAAGTATTCATTTGCTATACAGCTCTCCTTACAACAATTTACTCGTCGAGCTTCTTCACAGTACAATATCAACCCTCCCACGACAACCGGCAGCCTTAAATATGTTCAGCTGTCACAGACTAACCCATTCTTCCACTCAGGTAAATTCTCAAATCCCAACCTTCCACCACAGTATACAATATCTCAATTAGAATAAATAAATACATAAATATATTTCACATTTTTATATTAATAAACATTTCACACTTTAATTTTACACCAAACCCAATATTATAAAAAAAAAAAAAAAAAAAACAAGCACAAAAAGATTCACCACTCTCTCTTTACCAATGGTCTCTCCCGGAACCTTTAAATGGTGTCTGGACCCCTGGGGAAGCGTTTGCCCAAACACCTTGAAGAGGACACAGGCAAGAAAGGTGAGTAATTATATCTTACAAACTCTTATTTGCACCACTTTTATTCCTAGATTTCACACCCACACATTTGCATTAGTTTTCTTTACTGGTAAGCCTTAATCACAATCTCAGTCACCATGCTTTTCTCCTCACAGACAACCACCACATTCCTTCATTCCTTGACGAGGAGCAGCTGTGCAGGATCTGAAACAAGGCTACCAACTGATTTTAAAATTCCCAATAAATAGTCAATAAATAATTAAACTTCTTGTGTGCAAATGTTTTACTGTGCAAATCCATGCTTGCATTGCAATGCTAAATAAAGTGCTTGATAAGGTGCTTTTAATAAAGTGAAAGGTGTGCTCTAAAGTGCTATTCAAAGGAGCTTGCAAAGAAAGTGCTATACAGATAATATAATATAAATGACTGTAGTAAGGGAGTCCTCTTCCTTACACTCACACAATGTTAAGTCAGTAGTTGTGTCTCTCAGCCGTGCAGAGCTGAGCAAAGGTTGGTATTCCTTCACATAGCAGCCACATACGTTCTTTGATGTAGTTTTCGGGGCCATGACTCAACTGCAGCTTTCTGCTCGTGCCAGGAATGGTGGATTGTTTTGAGCTCTGTACTCTAGCCAGACTTCTCCGCAGCATGAACATTTTTGCACTGTGTCTTGGTGCATTCATATAACCCCTACTTGTAGAAGACTCATTTCTCCCTCTCTCCCACACACAGCTGCTGCCACATGCTTTTTTTTTATGTGAATGGGACAGGCCTCATCGACTTTCCATGGAAGAAAGTCAGTTTTGGAGGGAAGGACTGCTTGAGGCACCTTTGTCTTAAGTAGTCTTTTTTTATGTTAGATTAGGATTAGATTTTTTTTTCTTTTTAATCCGAATAATTATGTGAAATTTTGTGTGCTTATGTGTTGATGTAAAAAGTCTCCGTTACTTTCATTCTGTTTCAGTCTTAGCAGTAAACTCCATGTCAGGTGAATAGGCTTATATGCAATCAATCTACCACTGTAGTTTTATTTTTTGTTGTTGTTTTTTAAATTAGATTTTTTCCCCCCTTTTTAATCCTGGAGGTAGTTCAATTCAACACAGAAGTACTGCCAGCTTTGTTCCTCTCTAATGGAGGAGTTGTTCTAAATACATCATGGTGCTGTAAACTAATAAATGATCCCATAAGGAAGCTATGTGAACTTTGGTCCCAGTACAGTATGACCACTATTTCGTTTATAATCCAGAGATTACTGAATTATCTTGAGTAAGTAGCTCAGAGTGAATGTAAAAACGGGCTTCCTCTTTCTGACTGTAGCATGAATAGTGTGTGGCACAGATCTGATTTCCATTTCCAAATATTCAAAGACTCACTTAAAAAAAAAATTATATACAAAAATACCACTAGTTGACAGTTTTGTTTTGGAGACAAAATGTATATATTTTGCTTCCAAGGAGCTAAACTTTCTTGCAGTTGCAGTTAAGCCATAGTTTTCCAGGCTTTCTAAAGGCCTTTTAAAGTTTTGTTGTTTTTTTTATATTGGCTGCTTTATTTATTATCAATCCAGTCTTTGTACTTGACTATTTTCAGAAGAATTGTTGCTGCTGTTCTTATTCTTCTCCTTTATTAAGCCACTTAACATCAAAGCATAAAAACGCACCTAATTCAAGGGATAAATCAGTATTGTCTACACATACCAGACAGCCAAATTTAGATTGTCATTTGACATTTTGTCACTAACAACCAGGTCACAAAACATTTTGTTCCCATTTATTTGCTTGAATATATGAAAATTAGCACAAATTACTCAGTTTGACAGGCAGAAAAAATATTTGTGTGCTAACACAATGAAATCCAAAGAGCTATTAGCTAAAAACCTGGAATATCTCAGCCTAGTGTGCACTGTGCCTTTAAAAAACTCGAGGTAACTGGACAAGTGGAGCACAAAAGAACATGTGATCGGCTTTAACGAAACAATCTACAGCTGATGAACTGTATCTGAAAGTCATGTCCTTATAGAAATAGGAGGGAAATCCAACAAAAACATGGCACAGGACCTGAGAGATGCACCCGGCTCTTCAGTTGATTAATCTTTTGTTGAAGCCTCATAAGAAATGGCCTCAGTTGAAGGGTGGCTGTCAACAAGCCAATGTTAAGGGAAGGAAACATGGAAAAAATGCTGAGGCATGGCAAATTGCACACAAACTTGTACAGTGGTGGAAATTAGTGGCAACATTCTTATGGAATGATCCACGTTTCATCTAAACTGGATGATTAGTTTGGAAAGAGTAACCATCTAAAAATCAACAGCACCTACCTCCAAATGGGGCCATTTTGCAGAAAATCAGTGATCACAATGCATTTTTAGTCATATCTGGTTTCAGAAGTGACCCAGGAGACAATGGGGGGAAAGGGGGAAAAACAGCCAATAGCACTTTTTAAGCACCAGTTACAGTTTTATTTTAACCACTTTTTCTAAAGAATGTTGGCTGTAGACTGATCTTGGTAATAAAATGTCTGTGGGAAGTTGCTCATAGTGTGTATGCACACAGATATGTGACTATGTCAGATCGCTTAGCAGTGAAGAAATGGAAACTGAACTGAGGTCTGGGATTTTAAGGTCAGTGTTGCCATTTTTTTCCATTCATACTTCCACCAGACGAATTCATCTCAGATTCCACGTGAAGAAAAACTGAACATTTTCCCTGTAAGTCACTCTTGACGCATCGCCATGAGGAAGTTGCAGTGAGGTTTTTGCTGGTTTGTTTGTTTTTTAATGGTAGACTGTGAGTGGCTGGAGTAACCTTGTAATCTTATTCCAGACAAAGGCGTTCTGGCTGCTTCTTGTCCTCCGGGTTGAATGAAGAGCGGAGGGAGCGCATCTTGTGTTTGTGTGTGTATGTGTTTGGGGGTTGTGGAGTAGTACTTGGGGTGATGTGAGGCGTTTCAGTGCTGCAGCCCTATTCACCGATGTCCTTCAGTATTCACACCACGCACCGCTCCAACACGGTCAAGTTAGCCCATATAAGCGTGTGTGACTTCCTGCACAGAGCAGATTCCGCCCTTATGGAGAGCTTGTTTTTTTTTTTTCTCTCGCGACATTTGGGTATGCAAGTAAAAAATGACATGGGAATAAATGCATGCACGGTGTTTTAGTTGTACATCTGCATTATCTGTCAGGCCCATAGCTGCAATTAAACTGCACAAGACGAGGCAAAAATACCGTCCAAATTCTGATTTGGCGTGCACTGTGACTTGAGGTTCGCTATAATTTTACCTGCTGATGCTTCCTTCATCACTGTGTTGGATTTGGTCGTTAAATAAAATAATTGGTCGTTAAATAGCTGCTGTCTGCACAGCACACAGTCGGTTGTAATCACATTTCTTATGACATCCTGATTTCAGTTATATTTGAAAGGTTTTCACAAAATAATTTGAATGCATTTGACTGAGTGTAGTGCGATATACTGTATTTGACTTTTGTAAAACACTAAAACAAATCTAGTTGGGAGTAATATATTTCATAGGCACTGTTTGTTTCTAATTGAACTCTTTCACAAGAGTGACTAGTAACAGTGTACAACCAGAGGCATTCAGATTGACTTTGATATTGCATGTGGTTCATTATTAAGGTATACAGCTGAAATGACTGCCAGAGTAAAATATAAAAAGAAGTAAACTGAAATCATCATCGTTGCTCCTTGAAAAAAAAAGTATAATTACTATACATTTGATAAAAATTAGAGTAAATTAGGCTAGAGTAAATTAAATATACTGTGAAAAAATGATAAAGTCACATTTGGGGGTGAAGGTTGTGTGTCCTCATTTGCAGGAGGAACATTAGGCGTTTTAATCTTGTGCTTTTATTTTGAAGATGCAGCTGAATTTCCGTTCTCGCCGTGTATTCCTCCATCTTGACGTCGCTGCTTCTCAATCGTACTCCTTTCCATTCCATCACGGGCACTTCTTTACCGACACTCCCGTCCACCTGACCCTCCTTCCCCGTGGCCGTGAAAAAAAAGACCTTTCTCATTTTTTTCAAAACCCAAATACAAGGAGGATAAAAAATGGCAAGCAGTTTCTCGAGAATCCTTTCCTCCAAACGACACATCGGGATCCTGACTTTGGTGGGAGGCTCGGTAACGGCTGGATTTCTCCTCCACCGGGAACATGTTAGCGCCGGAGTGCCTGTTCGCAGGAGGTACCCAGCGAGGTAACGTTTTTTTTTTCAATACTACAACAACTACACACAAATGTAGCCATTATTTTTAGAAGCATTTAGCATAACTTTATCACATATTTTGTGATGTAATGCACAGATTATTAGTTATTAGTAAAGCAGCGCGAATGCTATGTTTTATATTATTTTTTAGTTTTTTGTGAAATATTAATATGTTATTAATATCATTGTTTGCATCAACATAATTAAAATTAATCGTGCAAGAGGCAGCATATAGGGATCACGCACAATCCTAACGTCCTTGCAAAAATACTTGGTTCAGTGATGCTTTTTACGTGAAGTAAAATTAGATTTAATATCGCTCATAACCATCGCACGTATGCAACCTTATGTCTCAAATCTCTGCTTCCTTCAGCTATAATTGTGCTCCTTGCACCAGCCTGCAGAGCAGATGGTTTAGCGCCATAAATATAGGTTTCATGCATGCACCCATTGTTATACATGGATACTGGCGGGATCAAAAGACTCGGAGAGGCCGAGGCGGGGTGCGTACGTGTCCCAGTGCACGCCTGCATGCATTCAAAATGCACCACATACACCATATATAGGTTAGTAAATGATTACTGGTATTCTGATATAAAACCCTGCCCACTGTTATACAAGTGGTCACACCTAAAGAGCTCCTGCAGCAGGGGCGTTAACAAGATTGGTTCAGTGGGGTGGCCCGCATGAAATGGGAATATTTAATTATATTTAAATAGAATGTGGAAAATCACCTGGACTATATCATTTACTAATATTTCGACCCATTTTTTAAAAGTAAAAATCATAATCCTTTTTAAGTGATGGTCCCAAAGTTTTCAAATTAGAAGTAGCTAGTGATTATGGTTGAAACCTTGCAGTAATGGTGCAGTAGGTGGTCGTGGTGTGTTGGCAAAAACTGTAGACAGATGTTGGCATTGCTTCCACATACAATAGGGCTCTAGCCAGATCATCCCTTACAGAGGAATAAATATCTGTCAGATTATTGCAATAAAGAAAACATGCTTGTCTTTGTTTTTTAATCCAAGGACATTTGATCGACAAATAATTTTTCTAGTAAATGGTTCTGAACATACAGTTACACATTTACTCCACAGACACAGACTACTATTACGGAACCTGGTTTTTGTCCAATAAAAATGATGTAAAAAATGGTTTAACAATAAATTTAGAAAACATTTGCCTGTTTCATTTTTGCGCTATGCCATAAAAAATATATACACATACACAAAACAATTCTGGAACATAAAGTTGAATTTGCTGGAAAGTCTAAAGGATTGATTGTCTATGATAAAGATGAGTTTGTGAACGTTTTTTATTTTTGATGTCTTAGCCCTATGCTTTGAGACAAAGTGTAACAAAAACACACACGTTAATTTGTGCTTCTACGGCAGTGCTAATCTTTCAGACTTCTTGGCAACAAGTATTAATTTTTGCTGGTCTTTCACAGCATTTTCTTTTTTTCCCATTAGCGTCTGTGAAAGCCTAAATGTTCATTTGAAAAGCTTGTAGTGTCTAATCTAATTCTGCATCCTCTATCATCATGAAATAAATGGCACTTTTACCATCTCATGAATAGTTGAACATTAACCAAAGAATGCACATTAATGGTGCCGCTGTGCCATGTTTTATAGTACAATGCTCGTGTCCTTCTGTGTCTTACATTAGTGGTGTTTTGTTAGCCGGCAGGGTGTTGTATTAGCAGAAAGTCACAGGTTGACACACCAGTCACTTGCGTACGTGCAATGAAAAACAGTTCCTTGAGTGAGTCACTCATTGTGCCCCTGATCCAAGGGCAAAAAGTAAACCATCGCCTACACTCCTGTAATTTTTCTCTCTCTCCAATAGCAGCACATTCACATATAATCTTTCATTTGTGTTTGTGCAGTGCGGAGTTCCCAGACCTGCGCAAACACAACAACTGCATGGCCAGTAACCTCACACCTGCAATCTATGCTAAGCTGTGTGATAGGGCCACTCCCAATGGTTTCACACTGGACGAGGCCATCCAGACGGGCGTGGACAACCCTGGGCACCCCTTCATCAAGACCGTTGGCATGGTGGCAGGGGACGAGGAGTCTTATGAGGTCAGACGTCATAGTAACTTTTCGACATACAGGCTTCCTTCTGCATACAAAAACAGGGTTTTGGGTCTAATAGGTTTTAGAAAGAATCACAAGGTAACAGAGAATCCTTCCTTATGCGGAAGAAGACTCATTATTATGTACTTGCATATGCAGCTGTCATCGGGACGTATGTCCTCGGGTCTTCACTACCCTGTTAGTGTTCCCACCCTCATTATCAAGTATGTTTTGTGACATTCACACATGCATACACAGAGTATTACAGTGTCACTGAGGCAGGGTTTTTAGCTGGGACATGTCTTTTGGGATGTCTCAATATCTAAAATGAGGATACTTCAGTACATTTTCATTTTAATTGCCTACTTCATTTAGAAGCTACAGAAATATCTTGGAACTGCTGACAGCAGTGTGTGTGTGTCTTTGAATGTGATATTAACTATGGATCAGGAGAATAATGAGTGTTTAATCTGTAATGCTGAAGGTTGCAGGTCAACCATTAGACATTTCTGTTCCTTGTGATTGTGTAAGCATTTTCCTTAAACAATATGAATACATACCTTTGCAATGTATCATATACTCCCAGCTTTTGACATGTGTGGGAGTTTCTTTTGAACACTTCAGGGTATGGCGTTACTGTAACACAACAGAATGTCAGTGACTTCTGGTAAAGTAGTTACTCAATGTTCAGAGACAGAGTCTTTTTAGGATATTTCAGACCCTTCCACTTTTTTCAGTCATAAAATGTTGGCTAGAAGATTGCACTGCAAAAATATCCACACCTTCCTAGTACTGTGTTGGATCCCTTTTTGCCTTCAGAATTCTTAGTCTTAGTTCACAGATTAAACAAGGTGCTGAAAACATTTCTCAAAGCTTGGTCCATATTGATATGATGGGATCACAGAGTTGCAGTAGATAATAATAATAATGGATTGCATTTATATAGCGCTTTTCGGGACCCCTCAAAGCGCTTTACAATTCCACTATTCATTCACTCTCACATTCATACACTGGTGGAGGCAGCTACAGTTGTAGCCACAGCTGCCCTGGGGCAGACTGACAGAAGCGAGGCTGCCATATTGCGCCATCGGCCCCTCTGGCCATCACCAGTAGGCGGTAGGTGAAGTGTCTTGCCCAAGGACACAACGACCGAGACTGTCCGAGCCGGGGCTCGAACCGGCAACCTTCCGATTACAAGACGAACACCCAACTCTTGAGCCACGATCGCGTAGATTTGTTGCTACGCATCCATATTGTGCAACTCCCATTTCATCAGACCGCACAAGTGCTCTTTCTGGTTATTAAGTGATGACGTGTAAACCCTGCTTCCAGGTCCAAACTCCTACTGATACTGTTGTATCGTTAACATGTTGCAGGGCTTTGTATCTTGTTCTGTTTAATCTTAACAAACCCCTAAAAATAATGAGAGATCACTGTTGGGCTCTGTGGGTTTTTATTACAGTGAGGTCAATAAGTATTTGATCACCCTGTCATTTTGCAAGTTCTCTTACTCAGTCTTGGTCTACAATTTTCAGCATAGAGACAGAGAGACTGTGAGAGACAGAATCTAAAAAGAACAATCCGGAAATCACATTATATGATTTTTGAACAATTTATTTGTGAACAAATACTTGTTGACCTCACTGTAGTACTATTCATCTGCTGCAGTTTAAAACCTTACAATGGAACTACAGCCCATCAGCTAACTATTTGCTAGTTTTCTATCTTCATTTAATGTGAAGTGATAGCAGAGCTGTTTGTTTTAGTTTTTCCAAAATTCCTCATTCAGAACATGGTGTATAATGTTTAGATGGAAACCAGTGATCTAACATCTTGCTACCTTCTAACTCGGTTGAACTTCAGAAATTCTATTTTTCATGGATGGTTGGATGTTAAACTTTCTTGTAACACCTGGGAGCACACTAATCATTTTATTAACGGTAAGAGAGTTTAGACAGTTTGGACCCGGAAACGGTTCATGACTTCGGACTTAAGAGACTGATAGGATTGGGATCTGGTAACTGTGGAGGCCATTTGAGTTCAGGTTCGAAATGATCTGCGGTTTGTGACGTAGCATGTTATCCACCTGAAATGATCCATCATAAGATGGATCATAAAGAGATGAACGTGGTCACCATTAATACTCAAGTAGCCTGTGGTGTTTAAATGATCATCAGTTGGTACTCAGGGGCTCAAAGTGTGTCAAAGAAAATATCTCCAGTTTGGTGAGCCTGTGTGAATCATAGCCTCAATTTCCTTTTCTTATCTGAAAGAAGTAGCACCTGGGTTGGTCTTGTGCTGCTGCGGCCCATCTGCTTCAAAGGTGTGATCATGGCTCAAGAGTTGGCAGTTCGTCTTGTAATCGGAAGACGGAATCGGTTCGAGCCCCGGCTCCGACAGTCTCGGTCTCGGTCCTTGGGCAAGACACTTCACCCGTTGCCTACTGGTGGTGGTCAGAGAGCCCGGTGGCGCCCCAATGTAGCTTACCATTACCAGTGTGTGAATGGGTGGATGACTGAACTTGTAAAGCGCTTTGGGGTCCATAGGGACTAAGTAAAGCGCTATACAAATACAGGCCATTTACCAAAGGTTGGACGTGTTGAGAGATGCTCATCTGCTTTTAAAGAGTGGTTATTTGAGTTACTGTTGCCTTACTACCAGGTCAAGGCAGTCTGGCCATTATCCTCATCATTACCAACATCAACAAAGTACTTTCACTCAGAGAACTGCTGTTCACTGGATATTTTCTTTTTTCACGCCATTCTCTAAAAACCGTAGCGATGGTTGGGGGGAACATCCTAGTAGTTCCTGAAATACTCAGCCCGTATTGCACCAATGTTCAAAGTCTCTGAAATCATCTTTTCTCCCCATTTACGGCAGATATAGTTTTAAGTGTAACAACCTTTCACACATGCACATGTGCAGTGTGTCCAGTTTTTCCTTCTAGATCTTTTTAAGCCTTGTCATCAGCTTTGAGCCACCGTTGGGTCTCTTCAAAGATTTGGGGGGGGTTAAAGTCTGAATTTAGGCTGGGTCTCTCAAGGACAGTCAGAGACTTGTCTTGAAACCAATCCAGCATTCTCTTGGCTGTTGTTGTGAAAATTGATCCATTGTTGGTCTCAGGTTGCTTGCACTCTGGATTAGATTTTCTTTAAAAGCTTCTGTGCATTTGGCTCCATTCCTCCTAGCATCTTCTCTGAGTTCTCTCCCCGCTCTCACCTTCAAAGGGTGATGCTGCCTCTACCATGCCTCACTACTGAAGTACCGATTAGATTTATTCTCATAGAGGAAATCCCCTCTTCCACTAGTTAGTTGAGTGATGTTAGGTATCCAAGTGTATTGTATATTTTTCTTTATCAAATGGTCAGAAATAACGCAGCAATTCAAATATTTTACTGACTGTGCTGTAAATGGGCCGATCAGACTTAAAGGCATATCAGGTGCTGTAAAAATGTGCTTAAGTTACTGTTTAGAGCTTGTTTTATGGTAATTAATGCTAGTGAACATAAACTGATTCGAACAAGCTAATCAACTGCAACATGCATTTTGGAAAATGTATTACCTACTTTATCAACAAATGACAACAAAATAACAATGATTATATTACTTTAACTTTATCAACTCAATAATTCATGTGACTCAATTTCACTAATAAATGACCCTAATTGTTCGCTCTACTTGGCTTATCAATCACTCCAGACCAGGCATAAGAAAAATCTTTTTTAATTATTCCTTTTCATTGTTGCTTATTTTAAATGAGCAATAATAAATATTTAAAGGTGGAAAAAATAGACTTTTAAAATGAACTCATTAGTAAACCTTATACATGCAATGTCTGAGTATTCTTTATTCCTTTTTCTGGTTTAGGTATTTGCAGACCTTTTGGACCCTGTGATCAAGGAAAGGCACAATGGCTATGACCCCCGCGTCATGAAGCACCCCACTGATCTGGATTCTAGCAAGGTATTACTAACACTGACAGTGCCTGAAGTAGTATTTTACTCCGTGGGCTGGGTATTTGAAAGCAAAATTTGCAAAAAGCATCAAAAAATTAAGAACTACTCATTTTACTCTAAATATGTACGTTTAAATTGTGAAGGCAAAGTGCCTAGTTAGATTTCTAGCTCTCTTTATATACTACAATAACCAGTCTAGAGAAGTATAAAATTCTTCCTCCTCCTCACCTCTTATTTCTTTCACTGTTTTTTTTTTTAAATACATTATATGATCTGATTTACCTGCACAGGTAGCCTTAAACCTCCCCCATCTTTGTTTCAGATCCAGTCAGGTCATTTCGATGAGCGATATGTGTTGTCGTCCAGGGTGAGGACAGGCCGCAGCATCCGCGGCCTGAGCCTGCCACCCGCCTGCACCAGGGCAGAGCGCAGGGAGGTGGAGAGAGTGGTGGTGGATGCCCTGTCTGGCCTGAAGGGTGACCTAACAGGGAAGTACTACAGTCTCACCCAAATGACAGAAAAGGAGCAGCAACAGCTCATTGATGTGAGTGATGACGTCGTGCTGTTGACTCATTTGGAATTTGCATTTGGAAAAAGTCAAGTTTTAGCTACCTCTGCTCTCATTTAATTATTTGTATATTTGTCTTAGAAAAAACATCCTGTAAGTTAATGTATACAATTTCACATTGGAAACCAAAGTTATACTAAAGCATTATATTTTATTTACTACATTTTACAGGTGTTCTATAAGGAAAGATATATTTTCAGTGCCATTGTCTGTTTGCTTGTCTTTTAGCAAGTGTACTTACCAATAGAATTGCATCAAACTTGGCAGAAAGACGAAGCAAAAGAATAACCCATTTCATTTTGGTGCAGATCCAGACTAAAATTGCAAAACTGATACTTGGCCTTGGCAGAGGATGCATTCTCTCATTTTTGTACTTCATATAGTTAGCCTGAAAGAAACGATCCGTCAGTTGATCACATATTTATAAGCTGGAATTTTTTAGCACACTTAACCAGAAAACTCTGGGCCATCAGCTTAATGTTTCTTTGTTATGTTTAGCCTGCTGTTGATGTGATTACAATTCCACTACGTGACCTACAAGAAGAAAAAATAAAGAGAATTTTATCACATATAAGCAGGAGTGGGCGTGTTGTGGTTGACACAGCATTTTTCTCCTCACAATGAGAAAAGATCAGAGTATTGAATTCTCAGGTCTACCTCATTGTTAATGGCTCCCAGCATGCATTTTAGTGATGGAAATAGCAGCAAGAACTCTTGATTGAATGTTGGGTTAAGGTTATTGAGTTGATTGAAGATATTATTTCTAATGTTCTGATGTTGTTTATATTTGTAATTAGTTCTAATTTCTTGATCCCATTTTGTTTTCTTTACCAACAAACACTCTGGACTTAGCTGAGTATAAATCATCCTTTTTTCTGTATTTCCAACAGGACCACTTCTTGTTTGACAAGCCGGTGTCCCCCCTCCTCACGTGTGCAGGGATGGCTCGTGACTGGCCAGATGCCCGTGGTATTTGGTAAGTGGATAAGGCTGGTAAACAAAACTTCTTCATCTGTTAATTCCAGAAATAAAGAGATCCTAAATACCTTGGTAAAGGTTCATGTAGGTCAGAGAGGTCAAACCTGTTTTATATTATGGGCCAAATAACATGTCCCACTTTGACCTGAGGTGGACCAGAACAGTGAAACTCCCCTTTCTGTCAGAATAAAGTCGTTTAACTACACATTTAATCTCTGAGCTATCATAATATACCAAAAAAGAAGTGCAACAACAGTATATCTCACTTTTTCTACATGATAAAGAAATGCTGCTGTAGTAAATGAAAAACATCTGCCAGCGGGACTCTATGGGCTTAAACTGAAATAAAAAGTAAATGTGTTAAACAATAGTGAAAGTTTTATTATCTCATTGCACAGAATGCCGTCTAATTACAAAACAGAAAGTTTTTGTTAATTCACAGAGAATACCCTTTTTTCCCCTCTGTGCATCCACTGTAAAAAACAGAAATTTGTATAGGAGATACACAGAACAGAATTTTTCTGCCATTTGATCTTTTTTGTCTGATCTTTAATTACTTTGGTGTAGTATGATTGGACTTTATCAGGCAGAAAAGCTGCAGAATGTATTGAAATACAGTTGTTTCAAAAAAGATTGCCCTATTTCACATTATCTAGTGGGCCGGACGGCGTCTTTGCCGCTGCGATTCTGGCCTGTGGTCCTTATGTTTTTTACCCCTGATTTAGATCATTGCTGTGTACTGGATTTACACAAGGCGCTGCTGATGGTTGACTAATCTTGTATTTATATTTAAGAATAACATTTTCTTCTTTTCTGAGGGATGACAGTGATGCAGTGTTTGGAGGTGACCCACTATGATATTTAATTAACGTTTTTCTTTACTGCTACAAACTGGAAGTGGGTCATACAAACAGTTATGTAACGTGTTTCTCCCAAGTGAGGCCACTCTTTTAGTCCTTAATGATTAGTTTTCATATTTAACAGTTTTCTAAATAAAGAAGGGCCTTTTTTTGTCTTTGTTTTTGGCGTTTCTCCGTCACTGATCCTTGGTGGAGGTGTATTAGCAATGCGGAAAATGCTCCCTCAGCACTGAGTTTCAGCATGTACTCAGGAATAACCCAGTGCAACGTGTCAGCCAGCCAAAATCAATCACCAGCCTCCCTCCTCTCTCCCTCTGCCAGCCGTATCAGCCAACCTGTCCTCAGCTCTCCTTAATAATTCACCTTCACGTCATTCCTTCATCATCTCTTCTTTCAGGAGCTCAGCTTTCTCTTTTTCTGGCTCTCTGATCTTTTCTTTTTTTCACTAACCTTATGTTCAGCTCTGCTGTGAATCGTTTTGCTTATTTTTTAATCCTTTTTTGCTTCTGTTCCGTGTTCTTTTTCTTCCTTTTTATTGCATCACTGTATTCTCCTTCTCTCTCTCCCTACCCTTTTTAAATGTCTGCCACCATTAAGGTAATAAGCACAGAGAAAAGACTACCTCACAGTAGTCTTATGCGTTGACTTAAAATTTTATAACATTATGCATGAAAAGTTGGCACTTCTAATGACTCATACTGTGTGAGCCTTTCTATGAGGGAGTCTTTTCTTGAAGTGACGTGTACAGTAGGTCATGTATAGTTGGTACTGAACATTAGTATATAGAATATATATTCTCCGGAGTACAATCAGTGTGCACTTTGTAATAGCTTTAGACAGTCTTCAGTCTGGAATAGGAACATGCATCTGTGCAGTCGTGGTTATATCTTCAGAAGTATAAATATTAATGTGAATAAACACTTGTTTGTATCACTGACAGGCTTGACTCTTTATCAGGTAGACTTTACTTTCTTTTATCTGTTTAATAACATGTCTGCTTTCTTTAGTGTTTCATTGAAACCTTGACAAAGCGGTAGTAAAAGACTTAGGGGTGAGGGTTCAGATAATTAGATAATCGTAATAATGGTCAGATAATTCTCCAATTTGAAACATAGCATGTTCAAACTTTATAAAATAGACTCAATATTTTATTCCGTCTGATTAAGAGTGAATGAGGCCATAAACTCGTCAGGAAAGTGTTTAAAGAGGTCAAGACTGAAGGCTGTTTTCCTATAAATGTCTATAGGACCAAAGGTCTTCTTTACAACCATAGCTATCATAGTTTGGAGGCCTTCAGGTAGAATGCAGGGTTAAGGCACCTCTGGATCGGCTTTATTTTCCAGCCCATAACCATTTGGTTTTTTTTTTTTTTTTTACTGTCTATAGTCTGTCCACTTCTGTTTTATATGCTAGTGCAATTACAGAAACTGGGCAACCATCAACCACAAACATGAATACTGTATAATCTATGTCCTTAATCTATGCGCAGGCACAACATTGAGAAGACATTCCTGATTTGGGTCAATGAGGAGGATCACACAAGAGTCATCTCTATGGAGAAGGGAGGAAACATGAAGAGAGTCTTTGAGAGGTTCTGCAGAGGCCTGAAGGAGGTAAGACTGTGTTTGTGTATGCAAGGGGATAATTTGAAACAGCTTAAGGAGAAAAGAACTAAATAGAGAATTTGGGGAGTTGAGCAGGCATGGTGTTTTTCTCCGTTGTGATCTCTGTGCAAATGTGATCCTGGACCATAAGAAATTACTGCCAGCAAATCTGATACACTGCACGATGTTGGCTGTGTGTGATTTAATAAAAGTATTGGATATTAAATTTGATAATGGTAAACTGTGGGTCTGCTGCAGTTTGATGGCTTTATGGATTTAATAAACCTGGCAAGATAATTAATACAGTCTAAAAGCATCACTGTAGAGAATGCTTACAGAATGGAAAAAACTGCTTACACTAGACTTTGACTTCACATGTTGACAGATGCCCAAAAATGGTTGGGCAAACATAAACTGTTTATGTCCTGATGCATACTCATTCGCCCAGGTAAGGAAAGAGGATGTACATGTCATCCTGTCCAGGAAGTATATGTTCCCATAATGAGGGTTTACACATCCTGAACAGGGAGGAACACTGAGTGGGGAGATTTACGTGAAAAGGGAACGACCATCTCTGAATGAAGCAGGGGGGCCTAAGGGTACTTATTTCACCATCTTACAATGCTGTGATTCCAGCCATTCCTCAACTCTGTGAATGGTACTCATGGCCATTGATCAGTGGTTGTTGATCAATGGTCATGACAATTTCCATATTAATCATCAAGAAACTGATCTCACAGCATGTTGTTTGCCAGTGGTGCTAGTTTCAGTCAGTCTGCAGAGGTACTTTTTATAAGGTTGGAGAAACCTGCAGTCAGCTGAGACTGAAGAAGTCAGACAGCGAGCTGAAACAAAAGTTTCCCCCACTGAAACCACCATGTCCAGATGAATACAATCAACTTTTTGGGATAAACTGTTTATCCAAAAGCAGGCCAAATTCCCCTTTTGAGAAAGCACTAAAGACAAGCAATACAACATCTGGGGCTTTTATGTACTAAATGTGTGAGGGCCCTGAACAGCAGTCCTTGGCTCTACATTAGCACTGGGTTATCTGTCATTCCACTCCCACCAGAGTTCATTGAACAGTTATAGAAGTTGAGCAACTCGCTATTCTTTTCTTGTCAGCCACAAAATATGAAAACTCAAAGGTGTGGCAGTTATTGCAGTCTGGGAGTGAAACACACTCACTGTCTTGTTTGACTCCATATTCCTCTGTTAGGTGGAGCGTCTGATCCAGGAGAGAGGCTGGGAATTTATGTGGAACGAGAGGCTTGGTTACGTCCTTACCTGCCCCTCAAACCTGGGCACAGGACTGAGGGCCGGTGTCCACGTCAAGCTGCCCCTGCTGAGCAAGGTGAGTTTAATGTTTGTAAAGAAACTCCATACGTTTGTTTCCATACATGTGTTTTATTGGGTTTTGGGGTCACATTTAAAGCACAAGATTTGCACTGTGTGTGGCTTTTTAAAATTAAGCTAGCAAGGATTTCCCGAGTGCCGTTAAACAGACTCAGGACATTTTAGCACATCTTCATTATGTTACATTATTCATTTTGTTCACAGAAAACAAAAACTATCAAAAATTATTAACTCGTTGTCTGATGTGTACCTTTTTTTGCTCAATAACAGCCTCCACTTTTTGTTGTAGTTTTCCACAAGTCTCACATGTCTCCTGAGCAATCCCAAACAACTGTTCTTTGATGAATCTCTCAAGCTCCTCTAGATTTGATGGTCTTCTTCCACCGATCTTGGTCTTCAGTTCATTACAGATTTTTAATGGGAATAAAGTCAGGGCTTTGAGCAAGCCAGTCAATACCCTTCACTTTGGTCTTCTGGAGGTAGTTCTTCAGCAGGAGCGACATGTTTTGGGTCGTTGTCAAGTTGGAAGACAACGCAACGATCCACAAGCAATTACTACTTGAAGTTTTCTTGCAAAATCTTCTTTCTTCATGTTTCCTTCCACCTTGACAAGATTCCCACTTCCCACAGCATAATACTCCCATCTGTGTGTTTCACTGTGGGGATGGCGTTCTCTTCTCCAGAATTAAGTTTCCTGTGCATGGTTCTAGCGATTGTCTTCTTTGAGACTACAGTTCCTGACTTGGCTAAGTCATTCATTCATGTCTTGGGAGTTTTTCTGGGGTTTTTAGACACATCTCTCTTGTTCTTCTTTCCAGAGTCTTTGAAATCTTTCACTTCCTACCTCTGCAAGGCTTGTTCTGCGCTGTGTTGCTCTCTGTGAATTTGTTGATAATACTTCACTCTTCTTGACACTTTAAAACACCTTTGATAACTTTGGATATCCATCGTCTGCTTTGTGAACATCATCAATTCTTTTCTCAAGTCTACAAAAGGAATCTTTAGATTAATTCACCCTTAATAATATTGTGGTTGGTGATTTGAAACGGCGTGAAATAACACCTTTCTGCTTCATCCCAGGATCCTCGCTTCAGTAAGATCCTGGACAACCTGCGTCTGCAGAAGCGAGGGACAGGCGGTGTGGATACTGCAGCTGTGGGTGGTGTATTTGACATCTCCAACCTAGACCGCCTGGGACAGTCTGAGGTAGGGTAAATGAAGTGTGTGGCTACGTCCCTAACCTTTAAGTACACCGCAGATATTACCTGTCAAGCCGTTTTTCCAGGTGTTGTTCATTAACCACAAATACCTCGATAAATTATCCCGGGATAAGCAAAGACAATGCTTTCTCAGTGAGGCTAAAAAAAAGCTAACCATCTTAACCGTGTTACCTAGAAAATATGAGCACAATGTAAACTGTTGCTAAACAAATATTTGGTGAGTCGGATTATTTGGAGTACAGTTAGTACTCCAAGTAAGTATAGCTGGAGCTATTTTTCACAACTGCAAAAGCATAAGAGAAGCTTCTTGTTTGGCCTGTACATGTAATCTGTCTCCGTTATGTCCTTGGCCTCAGCGTCACATGGGTACAGTACAATAGAGGAGCTCTCTATTGTGGTGAGTGCATGGTTGTGTGTTTTATTCTGATGACATCAGAGGAGGCGGGGGCTCTTTGTTGTTTCTGGGTGAAGTGCAGTGTACAAATTAGCCTTCAGTTTGGTACAGATTAAGAATCACTCATCTAATTTTCTTTCTTTAAAATATTGTCTGATTATTGAAAGGCTTGGAAGCTGACCTCCAAGGGTGGAGTCAGTGAGTTAAGGAAAGAGAAAATCTGAATAAGGATGGAGGAATGAGAGAATTGTGAGCAGCTGGGGAAAAGTGCAGGAGGACTACAAGGAGGTGTTCCTCTTTAAGCCCATGTTAACAAATACAGATTTCAGTCTGATATGTTGGTGCCTTTTAAAACACTCAAGGTCACCTTATAATGCAAATAAAATAAACATTAAAATCACAAACCTGTGCAGAAGTCTGAGGAAGTAAAATTAACTCGATGCTTTTTACCCCTCAGTCATAAAAGGCTGACGGAGAATTAGACGCAAGTTCATTAGTGTGATAACACAAAAACAAGGCCACATAGGAGTTTGAAGTTCATACCACGGGTGCTTCGACTGAGCCTTGGACAAGGTCAAAGGTCAGGTTTTCAGAAAAGCTTATGAATGAGATAACATGAGACCAAGGCGACGTACGATTTTGAAACTGATACCATAGATGTGTCTAAGTATTGTTGTTGTTGAATTAATATGATATCAAATACAGAATTTAGAAATACTAAATAAAATAAATATTTAGTAATCCTCATTTTAATTAAAAAAAACAAACAAACAGTTCTGCGGGTACTTGAAAGTTTCTTGTTAGTTTTTAGGCCCTCAGCAGGTTGTAATTTGACACAGACATGACACCACTGTGAGGACACTGCTGTGTGACACAACAGAATAGAAACTATCTATCAGGACAGGCTGAAGCTATCCCAGCTGCATAGGGTGAGAACACAGAGACAAACAAATTCATGCTCACAGCCACTTTGGAACCACATACTAACCTAATGTCTTTGGACTATGGGAAGAAGCCTGAATACCTAGAGAGAAGCAACACAGACATAGGATTCAAACCCAGGTCCTTCTTGATGCGAGGTGACCGTTCTAACCACTGTTGCATCGTCCTGCTGTGAAAATATATAGATATTTCTGGGTTGTGTGTTATACATCAGCCCCTGTGAAGATTTGAGAAGTGCCTGTTTTTGAGGTGGGCTGTACTTAGCACTAGAGGAGGCACACATTCTGCGTCTTAACTGAGCCATAAGACAGAATCAACAAGAGTACAGGCTGCTTGTATTTATATCTGCTCATCCTTATTTGGTAGGTGGCATTTTGGTTGTGAAGGGTTTGTTTATAGCTGCAGACTGTTTTGTATCTTCAGCCTCTGACAGCATTCAAAGAAAAAGCTGTTAGAAGTACCCTGTATTAGGCTTTCACTATTTTATTTGCTTTAAGATACAAATGTTTTCTGGTCATGTTAATAATTTCTGTCTTGTGTGGCTTACCAAACACAAATGTCACTTGGCTTTGACCTTGATAAAATTACTCTTCCTTATTGCAAAAATAGTGTCTACTTTTTATGTTCTGTGCACTTTCCTGTTCACTTTTATTACTAAAATGTGGCATGTTCATCCTCTCAGGTCCAGCTGGTGCAGACAGTGGTTGATGGCGTCAACTACCTAATTGAGTGTGAGAAGAGACTGGAGAGAGGACAGGACATCAAGGTGCCCCCACCCATCAAGCTGTCCAAGTAGACACTGATCCCTCACCTCCCCACACAGACCTCTGGGCACACACACATGCACAAATTCCTCTCGCTCTCTGTGCCCATAGATATTACAAATATCTATTTCATCGCCTCATTTATTACTACTAATTACACCATCCCACCCCACAGCATACCTCTCTAGAATATAATCTCTTTATATTAGATGTAGCTTCAGGCTCCCAGAACTGCTTTGGGCCTAAGTGAGTGAAGCCTACTGCAGTAAATTCAAAGTTTGATTTAAGCTTAAATCTAAATCCTGCTCTAAGATAGCAGTGGATACGAATAAGGATGCACAAATTATGGGGCTGTTATAAGATGCCCTTTTCTGCATGGCCCAACATCTCTGGCTCTCCTATCAAAGCACTCCTCAGCCTGCCCAAACCTGGCTTACTCCCTTCCTGTCGCATGTCCTGTACACACATCCCCTTTCCTCTCATCTCTGTAGTTTCACTGTTCATGCCTATTAGCTAGTGCTTGTGTAGTTCATCCATCTGTGCTCACCGTGGAGGGTGGATTGTGTGTACATAGTTTACTTTAACTGTTCTGAAGTGGTTTGAATGTAGACCAACAAGCTGAAGACAGAAGACCCATGTGTTCTCCGGATGAGTGGGTTGTTTGGTGACATGCTGGTGTCAGATTATAATTCACACTGGTCCAGTTAAGCTCTGTACTGTATGCTACTGAAGCAATATCATTTGAGTTTATAACTGAATGTCATGCTCTAATGTCTTTTATTAAAGAAATCATCTATTTAACAGTATTTGCTCCACTGTCTGACTCTTATTTTTTTATGTTTTTTGGGTCCTATGTGAGCTAAATGCAATTTCTTTGGTGTTTTCTACCAATATGAATCCAGAGCTTTGAGTAACCATAGTAACCAAGCTTGCGTGGCATGATTTCTATCAGTGTGGTTGCATAGTGTCATGTGACAATGTTTAGTTGGAAGCATAACAAAACTGTATTATGTTTAAGAGGTCAGTACACGGGGTTCATATTCTCACATGGAGCCCAGACCTGGAAAACAACAATGAGTGATTAAATATTTTAGCTCACCTGCAGGAACTTTGATTTCAAAGAGATGGTATAATGGGGACAAAAGAAATCGTATTAAGTAAAATTCAAGTTACATTAATATGAACTGTTGAAAGACCCGCTCGATAAATGTGTGTTAGAAAATATGGCTGCCCGTTAACAATTTGGCATTTTGAGTCTGGCAATAACCCTAAATATGTCTCTTTCTACTCAATGGTTGAAATAAAGAACTACACATAACATAGCCTTTGTTTTTAATTCACCTCGGCATAGTGAAGGAAAATGGTGAATGGGACACATTGGGCCAACCCTTTTTTTGTACTAAATCTTGAAAATGTTTTGTCTGGAAACTCTAATGAGCACAAAAGTGCAGTATACCATGTGTATGTTATTATATTATTTAATATTGTATTATCACACTATATTTATTACTGTGCTTTTCTGAGGACATCACTTTTCTTCCAAGAAAAAAAAAGGGATCCAGACCAAGTGGAGACTGAATTACCAAAAACTGTATTTACTCCAGTGGCCACTTGAGGCTCGCTCCAAAAGCAAGTCAATCTCTGTAGACTTCAGTGTAAAGTCAACCAACCTTACAGCATTAAAAAGCATGTTTACACTTTCCCCATTCATAACATCTCTACATAGGGTAATTCTTTTCCTCTGGATAGAGGAGTTTTAGGCCTGCCTTGATTTAATCGCACAGATATTAGCCCTTCTGTGTGATGCACCACATGTTTATGCTTCAACGTTGGAGAGTCAATTTCTATTCTCTAATTTTATTAGGCTTTACTTAGCACTAATCAGCTGAAATGTGTTTCTGCACTGCATTCAGTTTTTTGGATGGATAACCACGGTTTCTAGTATGTTGATAATTTAACACTCCAGTGGCAGCATTCAACCGCTTTGAAATACAGTCTAAAACCAAAGGCTGACATCACAGTGGCTACATCCATCTTTTATAAAGGCTATGATCTCGACACCCAGGCCTCTTCTACAGCCAAACCTTTACTTAGACCGGAGGCAGTCTTTGTTTATATCAGATAACAGATAAGGCCGGTATGTTAGCGAATTAACACCCAAACTAACAACAAACTGATACCCCCCGTGTTGTCTGTGATTATAAAGCCTGATACCCTTTTCCTTTTCACTGGTGTGTAATAACTACTAAAAAATGTAACTTATCTTTCAGTATTACATGAAACATGATCGGTCTCCTCAGTCCCATATATACTGGCCCCATCCAGCTCATTCAATTACTAACAACATGACAAATATAGGGCAGTCAATAGCGCTGCTGTAGGGAATTATTTTTGAAAGAAGCTTGTGAAGACGTGAGTGTTTTCTCTGCAGTGAAGGAAGTCTCTAACAAGTTCTTTGTCCCCTTGTGAATAAATAGCATTTTATTGTTTCCAGCAGTGAAATAAGCAACAATTTTTCCTGTGTTTTGGTCCGGGGAGCTGACGGGACAACAAGGCGTTCAGTGTTCTGTGGAGACCCGGCTGAGATGTCAAGTGTGGGTGTTTTGAAACGGGAAGACTTGATTTCTCTCCCCTCCTGGATTTGAAGGAAGGTTCTGATGTACTGAATACACTTCCTCGCTCCTCCTTCTCCCTCGAACTGTGTCTCTCACAGTAGTCAGAGCATGTCACTGGCATAATGCTGCAGACGTTCCCTCTCCTTGCTCCAGATATGACTGAGGAGCAAGCAGATTGTCATGGCAACAACTTCACAGAGGGAAGAGGGGCTCTGATGGGGGGGGAGGAAGAGGCTTTGTGGGTAGAAGACAGCAAATCTGTACAGCACAGATGAGAGCCAGTAATTGCATAAGTAAATGCAGGATTTCAAAATAAAATAATGTTTAATACTGAGACTGAGTTAAGTGTGATCACATATTGATTAGATATATATATTACCGTAGACCTCTACCTGCTCAGGATGCTGTAACCTCATTTGATCCCTGTATTTCTCATGTCTTAACTCTGTGATTTCCATCACAGCCATCAATTTACAGTAAACAGATGAAAGAAAAGCAGCTCCCCAGTCTGAGCCACAGCAATAACAGTCTTCCTCAGGTCTGTTTAAGAAGCAAAGTTTACAAGTAAAAAGAGGAATATGCTCATATGTTCTGCTATATGCTATATGTTCACATTTTTACTGTTGGTGTTTTAAATCATTAAATCTAGCAGTGCAGTACATTACAATACACTGTGTATTGTAGTGACTTAATAATATTATTTGGGCAAATATTTCATTGCTATAGATTTCCTGTTAAAAGGCAGTTTTTCCCTCTATCATCACAAAGTTCTTGCCAGTAGGATGTCTGATTGTTTGGTTTTCTGGTGAATACTGTGGGGTCTTTACCTTACACTATAAACTGAGAATTGTGATATGCAAACCCCTACTCCTGTTGTAAGCCTTCTGCTTGAGGCTTGAAATTGAGCCCTGCATGACCTGTTCTGTCAATGCAGCATTCTCATGAAAGCAAGCTGTGACAAACCTGTGACAGTATATATGTGGGAGGGCAACACAGCTGGGAAGGGTCTAAAGAAGGAAGGAACTTAGTCAAAGGTTTTTAATGATGAATGTATGAGGAAATCCAGTGTGAACAGATTTTTCAACCATCCTGCTTTTCTCCAGAAGTTCTTAAAAAAAAAAAAAATACGATCTAAAAAGCTGAATCTACAAGTGACCAGTCAGAGAAATGGTGACACCTTGGCTCCGGGATTTTTGACCTTCAAAATGAGCTTACTATTTTTCATGAAATAGTAAAAAGTCTCATTTTAAGCATTTAAACATCATTTATGACAGCTGCCCCAAAGTTTCTGGTAGAATAATAAACTAATCTAAACAATTTAGAGCGTCTTCATTTACAGTGCCAGATTATATCCTATTTAAAGATACGTGAATTATTTTTATATAATTTGAGCCTTGAAAGAGTTTTTAATATTTAAACTTTCATTACATCAGCTAGTCTCTTTCCCCTAAGGCTGCATTTTGACTGAAAAGTCCAAAAGAAACATTGCTAAACGGCACTGCAGTTATTTGAATTTCTTAAGATTTAAGCATTTTGAGATTTCATACTGGGCACCCGCAATATACAAAGTATAGAAAGTAATATAGAAAACATAGAAATATAGAAAGTAAATAAGTAATGTATTGAGAAAAAACACGGGGAAACAATAAAGGGTTAATTGTTATACCAATGTCCCTTTGCAGTAAAAGAGCGCCCTCTGGTGACTGAGAACCTTCACAGACCTCTGGTGGAGAGTTTATATAACGGCAGACTTACAAGTTAGGAAAACGTTTCGGTTTACATCTCAAACAGGATTTCTGCACTAATACACACAAAAATACTTCACTGTGTATATTATTATTATTATTGTATTATCACATTACGTTGTGTAATCTGAGGTTTCTTTTTGTCTGTGTGTATTTGATAATAAAAACGCCTTATAATGAAATAGATGTTGCTGGATAATGGCACTGTTCAAATATATAGCATTCAGCTTGAAATTATCCATATAACGTGGTGGGGTGTGCATGTGACCAGGACTGGAAGGTGTTATAGTTTTATTATCGCTTTCAATTCATTTCAACACAAACTATCAGACAATCCCCTGTCAGCAAGCACTTGGTGACAATGGGAAGGAAAAACTCCCTTTAAACAGGAAGAAAACTCAGGCCTTACCAGGCTCAGGGTGGTGAGGTCATCTGTCCTGACTGGTTGGAGGTGATTGGAGGGAGACAGGACAAAAGACACTCTGTGGAAGAGAGCCGGAGATTAAAAATAACCAATGATTAAATGTATAGTGGTGTATAAACACGTAGAGAGTGAAAAAGGTAAGTGAAGAAGAAACACTCTATTGCAGCTTAACTAAGAGAGAGTTAGGGATCACGTGATTCAGCTCTAACTTTAAGCTTTATCACAAAAGAAATTTTTATACCTAATGTTAAAGCCCCAACAGACACACTTTCTATGTCTCAAAAGAGTAGAAACTTTAATCTGTTCTGTACGCATACAACATAAAGTCTATTTTTTTTACATGATAACACTGTCACTGACTTCATTCGTACAGTGATTTAACATAATGACTTTTGAAAATAAATAATGACATTTTCTACAGGTCCCCAAATTTAGTCAGAATGGAGGTCTTGTTGTAGCTTATGTTACACTGAAGTTGTGAAAATATCTAAGCAAACTTACAGGTCAACACATTACCAAAACAAAGTGACACGTCAGCTTTTAATCATTTAATGGAAACTGATGATTTATCATCATTGTCCAGCAGTCACATCTACTGTTGCTGTAACGGGGACAGTGTTTGACTTCCAGAATGAAAATTACCCAATTTTAATTATATTTGCAAAGTCACACTTCAACACACTAAATCCCAGGAGTTATGGCTTTTTCCACAACAGATATGTGGCATAAAGACAAAAAACAAAAAGCAGAACTGCACATCAGCATGGCGATGAGTCTGTTTGACCTTTCCTCTGACATCTGAGCCAAGGCTCTACCTATATTATGTCTGTGAATAATAGCTCAAGTTATTATTTACATTTTTCTTTACTATGCAACTTATGTGTGTACTATGCAAGTTAATTTGTACACTGAGAAAGTCAAATCTTTCTTTTTCATACCACATCCAATAGTTTTCAAAGCAACTTTTACTCATCTGGTGTGAGTTATACATACACACTTCCTTTAACTTTTCATAAAATTCGTTACTTCTTTTAAAAGTTGTATGTATTATATAGTTGTCCAACTAAAAGCATGTTTGAATTGAAAATAGTTGCCAAAGGCCGGAGGTGCAACTGAAGGAAATGCAACTGAATGAAATAAAATCTTTTAATTTAAAGCCGTAGTATTGTACATTAAATTTAGGGACTTTTAATTCTTCACAGGAATGCGGTTTCTTTCTTTTTTTTTCTTTTTTTTTTTGCCTGTCCCCTTTGGCTCTTTTGCCATCAGAATTATTGTCTAAAGGCAAAGAAAGATGCCCAACGGATTTACTTTACCAAATTGACCATCCCAGCCTTGCCATAATGGTCCATTTGATTCACCTTTTATTGTTTATTTTATTTTCACTTGCTGAATACGGGACAGACTTGACTGGGGGAAAGAAGGGGAGAAAGAAAGAGGGAAAGAGAAACAGCTGAGAAGAGGGACGGGGGAGAAGGGCAAAAGACAAAAACCAACAGAACGGGCAGAAAAAAAAATGCATATATCAATCACCTGGATCACCTGCTGAGAAAGAAAAAAGAAAACAAGCAGAACAGAACAAGAGTAATAGAATAAACAACATCACAATGATATATGGGAATATGACAGTAAATACTAAATATTAAACATTATTGTGCAGCACATAAGATCAACAGAACACAGTGTGCTTTGAGGTAGGAGCCAAAAAGGGTGTAGTTTGTGGGTGTGATCACCCGTGTGTACACCTGTGAGCATGAGCGCGCTTGTTTTTAAAAAAAAAAGGTTCCTTCATGTAATGATCTGCTAGAGGTTGTGGGGGGGCCACAGCCCCGTCCTCCAGGGCATGAAACATTATGGAGGAGATCAAAACTCCAGACATCCAGAGGCCCCCAGAGGAATGCGGTTTCTTTTATCGTGTACTTCGGGTGGAATTCAAGATGATTGGACATGAGGATGAAGGTACAATATAATTAGGCAGGATTTAGTTTCTCACTTAATCAATGTGGGTTCTTTGAACTAATTAAAATATTGTCACATCTTTGTGTTAATTGCAGGAAATGCAATGACTAAACAAAATTATTTATTTTTTGTAAGTAAAATGCCCTTTTAAATGTGCAGATATGTGTGAGGACAACAGCTCCCTTCTTGTGTTTTCATTTTTCTGAACTAACAAAAATGCTCATCGCAGTCTAACTGTGTTCTTCCATGTTGTCTCTCACATTAGTTTGAATCTCCTGGATAGCTGGGATTGAGTTTGCATGTTCCCTGTGTGCTTGTATGGCTTTCCTCTAGGTACTCGGGCCTGCTCTCAGAGTCCACAGTCATGCACATTAAGTTAATTGATACTAAACTGGCTTTGGACCTGGCATACAGTAGGTTCTGTACCTCGGGAAGTGCTGTACCAATGTGTGCTTACAAGTGGGTTGTAGTGTAGAGTGCTTTGAGTCAGAATGGGGCCCTTTCAAGACTGTAATGAAAAGTTTGGTGGCCTGAATAAATCTGCTACATGACTGAACTATGATTTCAAAAACCAGTGGATACTCTCCGATGCCCCTTTTTGCATCTGGTGCACAAGTGGATCAATGACCTCACCACACCCTGGGGTAATGGACTGTGAGCGCACAAGATCTTTGACCCATATTTTGCAACTTCCGAGTGTAGTCATTACTCTAAAACTACACCCTATGGACAAAAGTACTGAGCCACCTCCACATTACACCTACAGGTGTTTCTCAGCCATGGGAGCCCTGAACCACCCATGAAGCACTTGGCGCACACGCTTTGTTCTGATGTTAATGCCATCAACACAAATAGTGAGTGGTGATAGCACTGGAGCTCTGCAGTTATTGGGTCAGCAGAGCTATTGCTGACCTTTACACACTATGTGAATCAGCACTTGTCGAGCCCACTCTGTGACTTTCCTTGCCCTGGTGCTCTGTGGATGAGTTGCTGTGGTTCCTCAACACTTCCACTCTGAAATAATGCCACTTACAGCTGTTCATGAAGTATCGAGGAGCTCTGTAGAATGAGTGATTGTTTACAAATGTTTGTAAAGCCAGACTGCATGGA
Source organism: Astatotilapia calliptera (assembly GCF_964374335.1). NCBI lineage: Eukaryota > Metazoa > Chordata > Actinopteri > Cichliformes > Cichlidae > Astatotilapia > Astatotilapia calliptera. Next base: position 47,988,039 of record NC_137428.1, read on the forward strand.
AAGGGTGTTTGGTTTTGTACATCTGTGGCAATAGGACTGCAAGCACCTGAATTCAATGATTAACAGGTTATACTTCTGTCCATAGTGTAGCTGCACAAGATGATGAATGACCTCTTCTGAGTGCCAAAGAAAGAAGAAGAATACTTTCTGAAGCTTGATCTCATAAGCTCATTCACTCCAAAGACAGTGTCCTCCTCATTGACACTGGTTATGTGATTGCTGCATAAGTACTTTTCTGGCATGGTTCGGGTCCACTTGGAGAGAAGGATTACTGTAAATTAAATTAGCACACAGTTCTGAATAACAACCTTTATCCTGTGCTGATTTTTTTTTTCTAGTGAGACAGAAATGTTCATAAATTACAGTTGTTTGATGAGTTCGAAAAGGACATGACTCATACATATCTTATGTCCTTTGAAGCACCATATTGAATATTTTGGAGCAGCATGGTAGATTTTGATGTCCATCGCACTCCATCAACAAAGGACAAGGGAATAGTGTTTTTAATCGCCTAGCAGAGTTTTTCAAAGTGACCTTAGGAAACATTAAAGCAGTTTGAAAATAGCAGTAAAGCCACCAGTTTTTCAAATTGCTATTCCTGGTGGGGTACTGCCAGCATTTCTACAAAGGAGTGAAAATGTGTGAAAGGTTGATAACATTTCTAGTATGCCACCCTATATATTACAGATAATACATAAATCACATGACTTTAAGCTGTTTTTAAAATCTACTCTCAAATCTACCTTTCCCAACAGTTAAATAGTCTGACTTTTTGGTCATTTCAGTATTTATTTTTAAATTATTTCTCGCATACACTGTTCATTCAAACTATTATAAACCCCCCCCCCCCCCCCCCCCGACATTTCTATTGTAGATAGATTTTTAAAAACTGTATTTAATTGGTATTCTTTATTTATTACCACTACTAAACTGGTGTAGTATGGATGGCAATGGTGGCGGTCTTAATCAGTACGAAACGCTATAAAACCTATAAAAACACAGGAGAAGTCCAAAATCTATCCCTCCTCTCTCATTTTCCAAAGCCATCCAATGGGTTAGGGCAGGGTTAGGCAACCTTTCTGATGAGGAGTGCCATTTAAAATTTCCTCAGAGGTCAGTGTGCCATATGATTGCATTAGCAATAAATTTAATAACGCTCTATATTAACGGTTACACACTATATAGGACCACTTTATAGAATTATATTTGTTCGCAGATGTTGGCAGCTATCAGCGAATAGTTATCAGCTGTTTTGAAACAAAAAAAAGACACTTTATCCATAACAAGTACTCCATAACAGCAAATGAACTGTACAACAGAAAATGCAAATGCTATTTATGGTCTCCTCACAACAATGATAAGAAAAATAATGGCATGTCTGTTAATACACTCTGATCTCTGGTCTCCCACTCAGAGACACAGGTCTCCAAGTGTCCAGCATTCAGAGGACACCTGAGGACACTCATGTGAGAGAAAATCTGCTCACACAGATATGTAGAGCCAAATACTGTCAATAAGGCCTCTGCAATGTTCTGAAGACAGTTAAACTTGTCAGGTAGTGATGTCCAGCAGGTGAAAATGCAGCTCCATGAACACGCACAGCTGTGGATTCCAGCTGCTTCGATGTTATATGTATGATTTCTATACATTGTACGTCAGATAAAAACTTTGGTTGTAAGCTTCAGATAATTATTTAATAAAAGCAAGACATTTTAAATGAAAATAAGAAAGTATTTCTTTGTGCCCCCCTTTCCCTGTTAATGCCCTACCTGGACCCCTGGCAAAACTTTGCTAGACCCGCCCCTGCACAGTTACCAGCTGTCAGCTATATAAAAAAAGGATCCTGGTGTTATTTGTCTCTCAGAAACAGTTCATAACTTCCCTTCAACTCATTCATGTCACCTAAAAGGTAAACCTGTTTCTCCATCACCTGTTCAGCTCTGATGAACTTTGTGTCTCTATCCATTCTAGCTGAAGTCCGGGACAAACTGTCCCTTTTCACCTCAACACGAAACGCGTAATATTTCCTCTCGATGTGGGACGATTCCGTCATTTTACGGGACGGTTGGCAACTCTACTAACTAACCTTGTGCATTAAATAAAGTTCAACATCAGTAACATCATAGCACCCACCCAGCTGTATAGAAACTCCGTCATGCTAGCTAGTACGCAGTATAAGTTATTGTAACTGACTGTAAAAAGTCAGCACAACGAAAATAAACTCCACCTAAACTTGGTTTATATCTGACCCAGACAGACTGCAGGTCTTAACTTCTTACCTGAAGTTCAGTTCACCTGACACTCGGCGGCTGCCTCGAGGCTCTCCTCCTGCCTCCCCTTTCTCTCATCCACCTGCTGGCCTCCACCACTTGCTAATTTTACTGAATCTGAGGAAGCACCGTCATAGCCACCACCAAATAACTGAGTTATTTTTACACACCGACCAGCATCTGGCCAATCCACCACCTTTCATTGTTTATACCGTTACAAAGAAAAAAAAAGTCACCGGGCCACCGAGCAAATGCCCAGTATGCCGGATGACCAGTCCAGCTATGATCGTGCCATCAGTTAACCCTTCGCGTGTAGGGATGCCGACCCCTGGGTTAGGGTCTTCGCCGGGTCGATTCTGTCCCCGGGCCTTGTGTTTAACACCCTTGCTTTAACTAGTTCGGGGGCACGGGAGACTGAAGCCTTTCCCACCTGTCATAGAGAAAGAGGCAGGGTACATCCTGGACAGGTCGCTGTGTTGACATTAAAAAGCCATGATTTGCCCATTCCTGATTGGAGACGATGAGGTCTTATTTGCCTCCTTCTGATTGGATAATCGAGGCAGAGTGACTGTGTAAATGAACCAATGAGAGGCTGCCACACTGTGGTTATGAGAGTTTTCGCAGCCTGTGTGAAGGGCTACACCGCCTCCATTCCTTTCTCTTTCTCTATCGACCAGTCTGCGCTTGGCCTTGTCTGAGGAGCTCGCATCCTTGGCTTTCCCCTTGCAGCACAGCTGAAGAGGGGCGCTTCTACAGACCCCATCTGCATCCTAAAACCGTTCTGCAAACTAAAGGACTCAGTAAGCGCCGTGTGCGATGTTGAGACTCATCTTTTTGGCCGCTCTCGCCGGGTTCTCTCGAGCCAGTGATGTGCTTGAGTACACGGATGACGATTTCGAAAGCAGGATCGGAGACCATGAGCTAATTCTCGTGGAGTTCTTTGCCCCTTGGTGAGTCTTGTCACATGTTTTCTCCGAAGTATCAGAGAAATTTGCATAAGTGAAAAACGCGAATCCTAGCTTACTCTCTTTGCGGTTAACAGTTGAGCGGTACCCACTTGCAGAACTCTCAGTATCGTGGATGTCAGTGGGGAATTTCGTTTTGTCGGAAACGTGCAATTAATTGTGCAAACTGCATCGCTGTTTGTTGCTAACTTTAGTGGAGGCAGAACTGTCAAATTCGCTCGCTTCTTGGCGTAGGACCAGGCATTAGCATGTTAGCTATTAGTCGAAAGGCACAGGCTAATTCGCTATGTGTTTTGCGTTTTATTTTACGTCGCATTTTAAGAGGTGCTGCAGTTTAGTGGCACACTGAAAATGTTACCTTAAACAGTGACTAACTAGTCGTATTTTAACTCCGCTTAGTTTCCGGTTTTTTTTTTTAAAGAAAAAAGAGATTATGTGCGAATGAGGCTGAGGAAGTTGGGGGTGTGTCCATTCATTGTTGTAACCTTCTGATTGGCCAGGAAAGTTTTGGTGTCCACCTGGGATTGGCCCAGAGGAAATGTGACGTGTACCCTTGTGCTAAACTTGAATAAAATAAAAATGTACAGTATTCCTTATAATAAAGCACTAACGAGTACATTTTGTGCTGTCTGGTCTGCTGTCTTTTCAAACTCTGTAATTGTTTGAAAAAGGCAAATATTCACAAATTTTTATGAAGATTTAATATTTAGTCTTGGTTTTATTTTCTCAATATAATCTAAACCTTTGGGTTTTCGACCTACAGAAAACGCAAGCAATATTATAATAATGGTCTGTCTTATATTAAGGACAACTTTTATATAGGTACCTGAGAAAACATGAAGCACAGCTGTAACAATATGTGGCTAATTAAATCTTCAGTACATTTTTCATGTTTTTGCTTGTACTTACACCTGTTTCCATTTATTCAAACATATTTAGGTTGCATCATCAGATTCCACTAGGTCTACCTTGAGGTCTTCATCTGGCTAGGCCCTAAAGTTTTGTTGTTGTTTTTTTGCTTGTTTGACTAATCCATATCTTCTGACTTTAGGTGTGGCCATTGTAAACGTTTGGCACCTGAGTACGAGGCAGCAGCCACACGTTTGAAAGGCATCGTCTCACTGGCCAAGGTACTGCACAACACAGATCACTTAACTTTGTCCACTTCAGTGTGGCTTCTCTGCACTCTGAACTGCAGTGCTCTGTGTCTCATCGAAAAGTGAGAATAATTTGCTTTTCTGCTTAGGTTGACTGCACTGCCAACAGCAACATATGCAGCAAATATGGCGTCAGTGGCTACCCAACCCTCAAGATCTTCAGGGATGGCGATGAATCTGGTCCCTATGATGGTCCCAGAACTGCAGGTATTGCCCTCATGTCTTTTAGCACTGGAAGATCTGAGAGTTAGGTGTTTAACTTGGCGTTCGATCTGCCTCTTGGAGGAATTCTTTATATGTGAAAATGATATCCTTAGTGGAATGAGGGCTATGTGGAGAGGTAACTAAAGGATACAGAGTTTTCCACAACACCAGCTTTAAAGGTAAAGGAACAAGACATGGCTAACAGTGACGGAATTTTCAACATAAAATTCATACAACTGGAACCTCGTATACAAAAGAGCATAACGTTCGTACTCTGTTAAGCTGAACTTTCAAGATAAAACCAGCAAGTTTTCTACCACAAGAGATGTGAATTGATCTCTTTGCCACATCACCCACTCATTCAGTTTGTTTGCATCTTAAATCAGTGTACAAATGAGCAGGCGACTGGTCCTGTGGCTCTTCGTTGTCTTTTTGCATCCTTCTCACCTCACTACTTCTCTTTGCAGATGGAATTGTCGGCTTCCTGAAGAAGCAGGCTGGTCCAGCTTCTGTGGTGCTCAAGGATAACGCAGACCTAGAAAAGTTTCTTGCAGATCAAGATGCAAGTGTTGTTGGTAAGCATCTAGTTAAGGAAACTTTTCTAAAGGTCTTTTTAAAGCTCTTCACTAGTAACATTCTTCATAATTTAAAGTTTAGGGTATTTTATGTTACTCACTTTTTGTTCAGACACTATTGCCGCTTTTTGCTGCTGATATTGAATCCTGGTCTGACTGACCATTCCTTCCCAGGATTCTTTGCTGATGACAAGAGCCAAGAACAGGCTGAGTTCCTGAGGGCAGCGAGCGCCTTGAGGGACAACTACCGCTTCGCCCACACAAACTCTGAGGCTCTCCTCAAAAGCCATGACATTGAGGGAGAGTGAGTAGATCTCTTTAGACGTCTCTCACCAAACCATTTAAAAATAACACTATTGCACATTTGGTCTCACCTTTGTATCTGCTGTTAGTGAAATATTTCTTTCTCGGCTTACAGGGGAGTCGTTTTGTTCCGTCCACCCCAACTCAACAACAAGTTTGAAGACAGCTCGGTCAAATTCAGTGAGGATAAATACACCAGCAACAAAATCAAGAGATTCATCCAGGACAACATGTGAGTCCTGCTTTTTAGAAGAGACACTTTGTAGAGGCATCAAAATAATCAGTCTATAAATAGTTGATCTGTTTAGGATTAAATACGAAGTCAATTTTCATTCAAAGGTACATATTTACAAGTTTGGCCCAGTGCCAACAGGAACTTGTTTGGTAGGCAGTTGTCCTCTCGGGACACAGTTCAGTTCTGGCAGTAGCAAAGAGTTTGGCACTGAATAAATATTACTTCATAGTAAATTGGCCTCAAAGTGTAATAACACCAGTAGATAATTGAATCTTCAGTTAAAGGAAAAAATGATTTTGTGACCCATTGTGTAATCAGTCTTGAAGGGATCAGCTAAGATGGAAACTCTGCTGTTTGAGGTCTTGTTTATATTCAGAGTGTGAGTTTGACCTCAACCCACTTTATAAAGTACATGCAGTTGATCCAGGCAGTTTTGTTTTGTTCCCCCCCAAACATGGTTTTAATTGTATAATTCTGAAGCTCATTAATATGAAGCTTACTTTGGTTTTTTTTTAATATGTTTGAACTGTCCCTTCAGTTTGAATATTTAAAGGGAAATCATGCTCGTTCTAGTTTTATATATACTATTGGATTTTGGTACTAGAGTAGCTTTGCATGATTCACATTTCAAAATGGGCTTTAATTATCCTATCTGGGGATCTAGATCTCCCTTATTTCAGTTCTGTCTGACACAAGCAGATTCAGTTGGTCTCCCTTTTAAGCAAGCCTTTTTGTGATTGGCTCTCCTTGCAGAGTTTGAACTGCAGGTGGGTGTAGCTGCAGAAACCTGAGAAAGGTTTAAGGGTATCCACTTAAACTGACATCAGAGAGAAGAAAAGAATGCACCTGAAAGTGGTTTAGCGCAAGCTGGTGTTCAGATATGCACTTCCACCACTGCAACAGCGCTACAGATAATAGGGACTTGATATGGGTTTTATTTTGGGTAATAACTTTGACATTTGACGCACCTGCAGAGAGCAGTTGTTTGCTTATCTCCTCCGCGTGGTTTACAAGTGCTCCTGCTATAACCAGTCTACACATGTAGTGTTTTTGTTTGTTTGTTTTTTTTAACCCAAGCCCATGTGCACACAATGCAGGATACTCCTATTTATTTGTTATTTCATTTTGCTTCAGCATCGCAGATTTGGAGGCTAAACTCAAAGCTCTACTTTGATTGATTTATTTATTTATTTATTTTTTGTGTGTGTTCTTTGTTTTTCTCAGCTTTGGATTCTGTCCCCACATGAATGACAACAACAAGGACCAGCTGAAAGGGAAGGACCTTCTGGTGGCTTATTATGATGTTGACTATGAGAAAAACCCTAAAGGCTCCAACTATTGGAGGAACAGGTAGGTGTTTGGGGGGGGGGGGAGCTCATTTAAGGTTTGTGGTGTTTTTCTGTTTCTGAAGCTGCCGTTTCCCTGCAGACTTTAAATCTGCACTGTGCAGAGATGGCTGATTCTCAGATCGATCTTGAATATCATAAGTTTTGTTTTCTGTTTAGTACAAGACCATGCACCTCCCCTTTTGGCAGTTAGCCACATGCTAAGAAACGAAAATGAGACCAGATCTTTCTGTTTTTTTTAATACCTTAATTTAATCCTCCACAGTATTATCTTTGTTTTTGGCAGCATGATTAAAAACCATCTTGGCATCTTTCAGGGTGATGAAGGTGGCAAAGGGCTTCCTGGATCAGGGCAAGAAGCTGAACTTTGCTGTAGCTAACAAGAACATGTTCAGCCACGAGTTGTCTGAGTTTGGCCTGAATCCCAGTGGCGAACTGCCTGTGGTGGCCATCCGCACCGCCAAAGGAGACAAATACACCATGACTGAGGAGTTCTCGTAAGTCCAGGACAACTTTTCACCACAATTCCCCACCAGTGCACACACAGATCACGTCACAAGTTGCTAGTTGGATTTAATAGAACCCTTGCTACATAGAGTATAACTCTAAACAGTGTAGTTTTGTGATGGTGTGGCAAAACTGTATAAAAACTGGACACCAAATATGTTATGAAATAAATGGAGTAATCTGGGAATATAATGAACAAGACTGCATGTAATTGCCAATTTGACCCCCATTCAGTTACAGATGGTAGCATTTGGGAACTGTTTAAGCTCTGTCTCATTTGCAGCATATCTGAAGTAAGAAATTGACCTTATTGGATAAAACTGATATTGACAAAGTTTAAACTTTAAAATTTATATTTAAGAAAAGGTGATATCACAGTATTTATTGCACAACTCGCCTTATCACAAAATGTATAAATGTGGTGATTAGGGATGGGTACTGGTAGTAACAGACCGAAAAGCAGCGCACATTTCGGTGCTTTATTTCAGTGGGTTTTTTGTTTTGTTTTTGTTTTTTTTCCTCTTTCCTGAGCTGTGATACACTTTAGATTCTAACCAATCATTTTAACTCATTCACTGCCAGCCATTTACAAATCGGGTAACTCCCCACTGCCAGGGTTTTTGAGCATTTTTACTCATTTTTGAAGAGCCACAGAAAACTGTGTTATGATCATATAAACGCTGAACCTACCAAAATGAAGAACAGACTCTCTGCATTCATCCAAAAAAAAAGCTTGTTTCTACCATTTTCCATTCATTAGTAATCAGCTGTAGAAGAGAGGTGGGTTCCACCAAAAATGCCTGTTTTGACCAAAAAAAGGGAGAAAACGAGCTTTTTGTGAAAAATACATTTCAAGCAGAAAAGTGCCTTTGACACTAATATTTCTTGCTTTGTGACACCTCTAACATATAAAATAGTTTTTCACTTCTATAAAACAGAAATAACACTGAGAAAGGTTGTTTTATCAAAACAATTTATTTACAAATATATGAAAAAATAAAATTCACTGACAAGCTGCCAGAGGTTGTATTCTAGCCCCTCCCACTGAAAAACGTAATTGACGTCTATAGACGTCAATGGCAGTGAATGAGTTAAGTTTCCGAGGATAGTAGGCGGGTCCAGGTCCGTGCGTTTTTTTTTTTTTTTTTTTTTTAGTTTTTTGTTTTTTGTTTTTTTTTTTTTTTTTTTTTTTAAGAGCAGAGCTACAGATTAAAAATGCCCAAGGCGAAGCGGTCGAAAGTCTGGCTGTACTTCACAGCAAAATATGCAAACTCAGCAGCCTGCAACAAGTGCTTTAAGCTGATACTGTCAAAGGAGGTAACACCAAGAATCCGATTAAACAGCTGGCGACGCATAGCGTTTTTATTTTTTTTATTTTTTAAAGCCGAGAAATGAGTCTGAGGGTCACAGAACAGGTGGAGGTTGGCAAAGCAGGCTCTCGCTTGTTGCTCGACACCGTATTTGATAGCTTGCTGTGAGACCTCACACCGTGCACATCTACTGCGGGTGGGTTGCCTGTTATCGGACCCGGAGTTTGCAAAATCCCCCAAAAACCCGAAGATTAGAGTCCTGGCCCCTAGCCCTGCCAGTGTAGCAGAAATGATAACGACGGATGATGCAGCAGCAGCCGTTCTTCTCTGGGTCAGTAGCTTAATGTTGTTCGTGTGTAATTTACGTTGAGTAGGCTAACCACGTTATTACATTAATGCATGTAAGGTGAACTAGCAAACATCATCATAGCTACATGCGGCTGTCCTCTTGTTTGATGGCAGATACTCCCTTCACCCTGGCCAAAAAGGCTAAAATGACCAAAGAAAAAGTGGAAAACGGTTAAACATGAGAGGTTTTTGGACAAAGTTTGTGGGGTTTTTTTTGTCTGTTTTTTTCCTCCAATTGTTTAAGCACTGCTTCCAGCCAAGAGTGATACCATATATGCCCCATAGCTTCAGGAAAGACTAACATTGTTATTTTTTATTTTTTTTTTAACAAAAAAACAGCTGAACATGTGAGGCTTTTGGACCAATTTTGTGTTCTCATTCTTTATGGGATAAAACCTAAGCGATACCCATAGTGTCTGATTCCCACCTCGGTTGCCTAAGAAACTAATCGGTAGATGAGGCGCTTGCTAAAAGAACGGTGCCTAGTTAATGACTTCCAGCTCAAGGAGAATTGTGACGTTACTGACTCGTTGAATGTCTTTCAACAGTCGTGATGGAAAAGCTCTGGAGCGTTTCTTGCAGGACTACTTTGATGGCAAGCTGAAGCGCTATCTCAAATCAGAACCCATCCCAGAGAACAACGATGGACCTGTTAAGGTGAGATCAATTTTTTTCTGACACTTGTAAGATTTGTACTAAACACTTTCTTTGTGTATCATGGACATGCTTTATGCTTTTAAACGTACATTAAGGCTAAAGGGGGCCTATAATCATTTACAGCTGCAAATGTTTATTCTCTGCCTCGGCTGGAGTAGCTTTGACTCATTTAAGAAATGATTGTCATGCTGAGGTTTAGTGCAGTTGCCTAGTTTGTCCAGTCTCTGAGGTGAACTGCCTTCAAGTCCACTTTCTTTTTTAGTAGCTACATCTTATTTGAAAGATTTCAGCCGTGGATGGATGGAGCTCTGTGCTGTGTATAAATGCACCGTGAGGATGTGCAATTATCCTGGATACTCTGCTTAATTCAGTGACAACGCATAATCACAACTCGTATAATCTGTCTACAACACCCCCCACCCCCTTCCTTTCACACTCTTGCCTCATGTTTTGACAGCTTTAACGGAGATTAAGTTTTACTGTTGCCTAGGACTAGAGATAAAGCCTAAGGCCGTTTGTCCACTGCAGGAGCTGTCAGTCAGATTATTCCTAACAGTGGAACCCAGCACTCTCGATTGGGAACAGCAGAACAAATTTGCAAGATGGCTTAAAAAAAAAAAAGATAATAATTAAATGGATCAATGAGACTGCAACTCTGGTGAGGTACAAAAGTAGTGAATCGGAGGTAAAAATGTTTTCAAAAACCAGAAAGATCATTCAGTTCATTTGGAAGCAATGATTTCATCATCTTACCTCATCTGGATTACTGAGCATGCATCAGCACATTAGTAGAAACAGACAATAGCCTTTGAGTGGAGGAAGTTCTGGGCACTTCAGGTGGGAAAATGGCTGCAGTACAGAACCAGCTCTAATACCTGCAATGTCTCTTCAGGTTGTGGTGGCTGAAAACTTCGACTCCATCGTTAACGATGACAGCAAAGACGTGCTGATTGAATTCTACGCTCCGTGGTGCGGGCACTGCAAAAACCTGGAGCCCAAATACACAGAGCTGGGAGAGAAGGTGAGCGAGCGATCCTGAACTGCTGCTAGTTCAGATCTTTCGCATTAAAACAATAACATGTTCTTAAGTAACTTATCCAGAACTTTAAGTCATGTGACCTCCTGGATTAGCTTGCTTTTGTTCTGGCTTGCATCACCCAGCCTGTAGACTAGTCTAACGTGTGGATGTTAAGGTTTAGTGAATTGTCTTGGAAAGACTTAACAATTTGCCCTGTTTGTTTCTAAAGCTGGCCGATGATCCCAACGTCGTCATTGCCAAAATGGACGCCACAGCCAATGATGTGCCATCTCCATATGAAGTCAGCGGGTGAGTGCTGAGTCATTTAATGTGACGATAAGGCTTGGGCTGTTAATTAAATTAAAGGTTTATGGTCGTCCCCCCCCCCAACTTCATGCTGTGGACAGTTCAAGATGAGCAGCATCAGTGAAAGTGAGCAGCTGAGTGTGGTGAATTGTTAAACTCTTTAGTAGCAGTCAAAGCAGCTAGAATATGTTTTAATTTTACAAAAAAAAAAGAGGGATGAGGAATGTGGGACAGAATTTTGCAATATTGCAGATTTTCTTTAAGCGGAACAGTCAGGACATTCTTGTACCATGTGAAGGTGTACAATTTGGGTCAGCCATAAGCTTCACGCTGAGTCCTGTATGTGACATTAGAGTGAATTTAAAGACCATATCTGTCTGCCATGATGACAGAGCATACAGTATGTTCCCTTCAACATAACTTGGAGACTGTTCCTGTATTCTCTCAGCTACATATCTTCATCACTGATAAAAGGGGGGGGAGCAGAACACTGCACATGAAACTGCAGACATCCTGAAGCTTAATTACAGACTGATTATGATTAGCTGTGAGCTATGTGAGAAGCTTGACTTTGGGAAAGGTGAAGGAACTCAGGTTAACATGCATGTGTGATTACCTGTGCAGTTTGATACATGAAATCATAATCTTTGTCCTCAACCTCTGTTCTAGATTCCCTACAATCTACTTTTCTCCAGCTGGACACAAGTTGAGCCCAAAGAAATATGAGGTGAGTGTCTGTTAAAGTGCCATTCACAGTGGCAAAGTGATGTCTGTGCTTTGCTGATGAACCCTCTGCTTTCGCTGCAGGGAGGTCGCGAGGTGAGTGACTTCATCTCCTACCTGAAGAGGGAGGCCTCAAACCCGCTGGTGATGCAGGAGGAGTCCAAGAAGAAGAAGAAGAAGAAGTCAGAGCTATAAAAGCTCCAAACAGGAACTCAGCAGCACCCCTCCCTACCTCCACCACCACAACAGGAGGATTGGGGAAGAAAAAGAACTAAATTATATTCCTCTCTTAGTGAACTACCGAATGGTCTGAAGTCAAAGACGTGGCCCTTCCTTTAGGTCCTCATTGCACTGGGAATGCTGTGGAAGGTGGAGAGGTTTTGGCCAGGGTCTGCCCAATATTTCAAAACAAACCAATTTTTAGGGAAGATGGGATGACTTTTTTTAAAACATGAGATTTCTATTTCCCCTGGTCTGTCTACTACACCTCAGGCTGATGCACTTTGGTTTGATACAGTCTGTCATCTGTCGCTTTAGTTTCTTGTTGTTGTCATCAAAGGGGAATCACGGTAATGGTGAAATTTTCTTTTCTTTTTTTTTCTTTTTTTTTTTTTTTTTGTAACATGCCTTTGATTTTGTACATTTGGAAGGATTGTGAAATAAAAAGGCCCACAAAACCAAAATGAACTCTGAAGTCTTTTCTATCAACTCAAACGCTTGTTTGGCACACACTTAGACATAGTTGATCATTTTAATTGGAAATTAATATTTGGTGGCTAAATGTGAACAACTGATGTATCTGTAGTGAAACTGAGACTTAAGCAAGGTGTGTGTGTGTGTGTGTGTGTGTGTGTCTCTCATCTTCAAAAACAAATTTGAGTTATTTGGTTATATTTACCTTAAATATCACTAAACCAGCCTCTCTTGGGCTGGAGAAAGTTATCCCAATCACAAAATACTATAAATATAAGCCAAATAATCAGTGCATCTACATCATTTTTCTGATATTTACTGATCTGTAGCTTTTTTTTTTTTTTTTTTTTGGGGGGGGGGGGTACAGTTCACATGTTGGAAATCTAGATGTTAACCTTGATTAGAAGCTAAAATGCCACCGCATTTTTGTAAATGGGGACATTTATAGTCCTACAATTAATAATGTGGGATTCACATGAGATTTATTTTAGTACCTCTCCACTGAGTGCAAAGAAAGAGGTGTTTTGTTAATGGGACATTTCCAAACCCTTAGGCTATATTACAGGTAGCTAATGCTAAAATCTTTATTCATTTTTTTTTTCATGTGTTTTTGGCAGCGGTCCGAATTACGGACTGTATATAACATACAAGATGAGATCACTTTATCATCTCCGTAGGAGATCAGAGAGCAACTACAGTCCCATACAAAACTGATTGCTGATGTTGCTGCAAATAGCAAAAACCCAGAGTCTCTGGAGGAAATGAAGACGCTGATGGATTCTCAGACTTTTCTTGTGTATTTATTTATTTTCATATTTGTCACGCTTACATGTTTTACATCATCAAACAAAGTTTAATATTAGACAACGCACGGGTACGCACCCAACCAATAGGCGGCGACTCCGCATGTGAGTTTGTCTGAGTAAACTAAAGAAGAAGAGATTGAACCAATGGGATTAAAGAGTAGAGGCGATTTGTCCGGGCATGTTCAGACCCTACACGTGCTGTTTCAGAAGGTAACGTAAGATATTTTTACGCTTTCTCAATTCATTTCTGTTCTCGTGTTTGTCAGCGTTCAGAAATACGTCGTTTATGCTTGTAATCGATCTCAAGGGGCGTTGTCTTATTTTTAACGCGACTTTCTGCGGCTCGCTGGGGTTTTTCTTTTTATAATCAAACTGAGAGACAAACTGTGTTTAAATACGTGGAATTTCCAGCTGAATTTAGTCACATGCAAACTCGTTTTACATGAGCTTCAGTTTTTTTTCTGAAATGTTACCGGCTAGTGTTTGATTTCAAAAGTGCCAAGCGCGTTTTTTGTAAAAAACAAAACAAAACTGTAAGCTTTTACAATCTATCAAGGCCTCGCCATATCCGGATCATCCAGGCGGATGATGTTTGGATGATGGGTGCTTTGTATATACAGCCTGAATTGTATGCTGGATTTATTATTTATCAACATGAAGACTGGCGAGGGAAAAGTTTTTAAACTTTAACTTGACACCACCATCATATTTATGCCACTAAGAAGAGTCAAACTGTTAGTGTCAGGTATGTGGCCCTTAAAGGCACCCGTAAGTATGGCCACGTGTCCAGATTATTGTGGCTGGAGAATTACGATGTTCAGCTGGTACCAAATACGTTAGTCTCAAACTTTTTTGCTTTATTGTCTTCATAGTGCATGAAGTAAAAAACGGGGCTATATCAAAGTGATTTACTTTCGCATTGGCTAAAATTCCCTTTCAGGTGTACCAAAAATGCGACTATGCAGGGACAGTCCTCCTTGGGTGTTTTTCCAATCCTAAAAACGTGAAGAATTCCTCATGTTTGCAGAACATCGATACAGCCTATGGGTCTGAAAAGTGGAGCAAGTGCGCAAAATGCCTTACATTTGCATTTATTAATTCATTCATCCCTTATTTGATCGGGTCCATTTAGGGATCACCACATCTCCCTTCATTTCACACAATTCCTAGGATCCTCTTTTATCACCTCAGACCTTTCTCTGCATGTCCTCTTTTACTACATAATTAATCTACTCTGTGGTCTTTCTCTTTTCCTCCTGCCTTACAGCTTCATCTTCTCCAAGATATTCACTCTCCTGCTCATGCTCAAACCGCAATCTCAAAGTCTCTAGTTTCAGGTCATTCCAGATGAAATTTGAAGTTCTGGTTATTGTATTAGTATTAGGAATTACACTGGGTGTGGTCCTGCCTTAGCCAATCATTTCCTCCTAAGATGGTGCTTGTGATTCCACCAGACCTGCTTCATATTGCTGGTTCTATTGATGCTGTGTAAAAAGCAGATAAAGAGGGAAGTTGTGCAAAGGATGAAACTAAACTGCATGTGAAACATGGTGCTAATTTGTGCCTGGTGTATTCCTTGGGTTATCCAGGATATGCTAACCGGCTAATGACTTGTCAATCCCCATGTACTGTGTATTGTACAGGAATAGTTCATTAACAATTTTTTAAAATCATTTTCACATCATTTCAATAATCTGCAGTTCATGATGAGCCACATTTTTAATAAGGGTCATCACTATCCTGACTTTTGTGTTGTTTCCTCAGACATGACTGTGAAAACTGTTCCACGAATCAATGATGGCAGAGTCATCAAACAGGAGAAAAGCCTCCTCACGAGGTCTTCTCAGCAATTATCGGTATCTCTGTAAAAAAGCCATGGTGCTCTGCGCCATGGAGAATGCAAGAGCCAGGAAGAGGCATCAGGAAAAGAGGATAATCGCCAACATGAAGATGAAAAGAACGGACGCCCACCATGAATCACTTGATACAAACGTATTGATCAAAAGGTCTAAAATGAGCGCTCCAGAACAGGAAAATCAAAGCACTTTGAACTCTGAAAGCACTGATCTATCCAAACATACATCAGTGTCTGGAACAGCTAACCACCACTCTGTCATTGCGGCCCTTGGAGATCGGTGGGAGATGGACAGTGGCTTCTCCTCTGAAGCCAGTCCTCCAGCCAGTGGTCGAAGTTCGCCGTGTTTCAGCTCCTGCCCGACTACAGTGGTGGCATTGGACTGTGAGATGGTGGGGACAGGGTCTGGAGGACGTTGCAGCGAGCTGGCCCGCTGCAGCATCCTGGACTATCATGGGAACGTGCTGTATGATAAATACGTGAAACCCTGTCACCCTGTCACAGACTTCAGGACTCGCTGGAGCGGCATCCGAAGGCATCATCTCCTCAACGCCACACCCTTCATTCAAGCCAGAGAAGAGGTACGTCTGAGTGTTTGTAGACAACAGTGATGAAAGATTTAACCTGGGCTCTAAAATAGAGACTGTTCTCCTGGGATAATCTGGTGGATTGAGGAGAAAAACTTCAGTTTAATCATTTTAGGACACTCTGTCATCATGGGGGGAGGAGGACTGTATATCAGACTTTTGTTCTATCATGTGCCCAACTTGAGTTTTTATTTGAAGAAAGTGGAATCCTAACTTTTAATTTTTTCCCTTCAGCCGATAACCTTGGTGTTATCGTCACCCCACCGGCAGTGCAATAGGGTGGTGCTCAAATGAACACAATAGATGCATTAACTAAAACTCTTGGCCAAGTTTAAATCTCGATGAATCATCCCTTTTCTTTTTTTTTTTTCTTCCTTGTTTTGTGTAGTACCAGACTGAAAGTGTAAGCATGCTTGGTCTTGCTCTTTATTTGTCTATTTTAACATGTTAAAAAAATGTGGAAATGCAATGCACTACTGGAAGCTAATCGGGGCAGTACCGCTTATGTCGTCTGCTAAGACTAAGCTCAATACTAACGAAGAAGAACGTAGTGCGAACTGCAAAACAGGAGGACTGAAACAGATTTTAAAAAATATAAAAGCATTTCACAGAAAAAGTTAAATGCAGACTGTGTGTAGTCGAGCTTTCCTTCCACAACAGCACTGCTGCAGCGCACGGGCACTTAAAACATTGTCACTTGACTTTATGATGAGTTTAGAGCCCTTAGTCTGTCACAGGACATAAGTATGAAGACTTCAAGCTAGAGCCGAGAGAGACTGAATCTGCAAATTAGATTACAAATGAAATGCATGACAGCAGAAATCTAACCCCTGAATTCTGGAATTACTTCAGTAAACTTATTTGAATCTGTTACAGTCTTAAAAAAAAAAATAAAAAAAAATTAAATGTTAAGTAAATTGTCTTCCTCCTTGTTCCCTTGCATGGATTCTCACTCTCTACCTTAGATCCTCAGTATACTTGAAGGCAAAGTGGTCGTGGGCCACTCCATCTATAATGACTTTGAGGCACTGGACATGGTTCATCCCTGTCACATGGTCAGGGACACGAGTACAACGCGTCTCCTCAGCCGGTTGGCCGGTTTCCCCAGTAAATGCTGTCCCTCCCTCAGAACGCTGGCAAATAAGCTGCTGAACAGGAGCATACAGGTGAGAGCTTGAGATGAGAGGACGCTCCAAAACAAGTGATGAGCGGCTGTTTTGGAAAATTGTTCCTTTCAGGTCACAGCATTTTTCACTGAAGTTATTTTCTGGTATCTGAGACTAGATTTAGTAATATGCTCGTGTAACTGTTGTTGTAACCCTGTGGATCCTATCACTCTCTCAGGTTGGGAAGCGAGGTCATTGTTCAGTGGAGGATGCTCAGGCTGCGCTCGACCTCTACAAGCTGGTGGAGGGGGAGTGGGAGCAGGAGGTGCAGAACAAGCTGAGGGATGACGACGCTCCACTCGAGCCAAGCTTCTCCTCATCAAAGCACTACATGCAGGACGAGTACTGGCCGGATGACATCATTGCTGATGGCTAATAGGAGAAAAGTAATGGTGGGACAGTGGGAAATACCTCAGCAGGCTCCTTTTGCGTGATGATGTTCGTAGTCATCAGAGCAGGTTCAGAGAGTTAATGGAAGTCCGATCTGAATGAATGTTAGAAATGTTAAATTGAAGGTGTCCTGAATCACTTTGGAGAGAAATGCCTTTAAAATGTGGAACAAAAACACTTTCTAACTTATTGCGTTTAACATGTTAAACATGTTCAGAGCTTCTAACAAAAGACTTTTGGTTGTCTGTAGAAATGGTTGATCAAATTAGTCGTTCCAGACTTGATTGTATTTATAAAGTAAGAGTTGGTGCTCTTGTGTTTGAGGTTTGCAGTTCTCTAACAAGTATCTGCTCTTCCTTGAAAAATTCATCTATTAATTGGAAAAGATGACATAAATGTAGCTGTTCTTGAAAACACAAGATGAATGACTGCTTTTGAAATGTTAGTTACTGCCTTGATAGAAAAACTTGGAAATCACAAATATTACTATGAGCTGATATTGGTCATGTGGACTGATTTTAGCAGGGTTCGGTTAGTATTTTGATCATCTCACATTGTAAGCTGCTCTGAAATGTCCTAATAAAACTGCATCATGTTTAAAAACAAAAAGTCCCATTGTTTGATATTAGTGCTTGTGAGGATAATTTTAGAAGTTCACAATGCAGACACCTCCAGCCTCACTAAAGTCATTCCCTGATGATGAAAGACCTTTACTGTACATTCTTCTTTCAGGTTGGTTTCCTAAGCACACTGTGTCATATCAGTTCAGGTTGTGGGTTTCTGTTAGCACCAGTAGCATTACATAATGAAATCTCACTTTAAGTGTTGGGAAATAATTTGGGGATCATTCAGACCTACTATTAAGTGTCACAAATACAGGCTCAGCATGTGAAACGATGTGATGGCACCCTGGCCAAATAGGTTACAAAACCCCTTCCATAACCTGGCCCAGTATCCTCATTTAACTTGGCAAAAGCTGTTTTTAGAGGATAAGCCAAACAAAAGGAAACATACTTGTTTCCAGACAGCGATTTAACTAATGTGCACAATTTACTTTATGTAGGCGAGTGCATTAAGCTGCAGGTAGAGCTGTACATATGTTTTTACATCTCATGCTTTAATTCTCAAGCATCTTTATACACACACATACACAAATGCACACACCTAAAGGCTGGACTTGGCCCTAAAGCTCAGGCAACAAGGGAAGAACAGAGCATAGCATTGTTTGCACAATCCATCTAATTTTGCTCCACAAATCGCTTTATTTAGCAGTTCAGACCTGAATTAGCAGATTACTGGTTGGTTGGCTGCCTGCACCTTCGTCATAGCATCATCAGTGACGTTAACACGGTCGGGGTCATTCTGTTTAGCTAAAACACAAGATTATTCATGTTTGAACAGAGAAATGAAATCGCCAATAATTTTTTTTGATCATGCTTCACTGTGCTGCATAAAGATAACTTTAGACATTGGTCTCGCAAAATGAAGAAAGTGACTGTTTCATGCAAAGTTGTGTGCGTGAGAACTAATCAGATCACAGAGCAGTGTGGAAAGTTTAAGATCTTCTGTGGCCGCACATATGTCTACAGGCAGATCTGTGGGCTTGTGTGTGCAGATATGCAAGAAAATGGTGTATATTTTGAACCTTATTCATTATCTTAGCTGCTTCCTTTATTCCATACGTGTGACATACCCAATAGAGAAAAGATGTCTGACAGTTTTTGCTTTTATTTTTTGCTCTTGGTCATCTTTCGGTTATAGCGATAAGATTTTCTGAGTATTTCACGTGTAAAAGCAACATTCAGAGGATGATCAACCATATGAAGCTTTTTGAAATGTTACCTACAGATGAAGGCGATACACTAAGCATCGCAAGAAAATACAATCACAGAGTTATGCAAAATTGGCCAGCAATTTCTGCATCAACTTCCTCAGATTAGTAACCACTCTTCTATATAAAATTCACTTCCTTGGATAATGTTTCGAGTGCACTTGAGTTTATTATCCTGTTCCAAGACGGCTTCAGAGCGTGCACAGATGGCCTCCCATGACCTTTAAACACTATTTCGAGTTGCTGAGCCACTGAAACAACTAGAGACACATTTCCACTCCCATGCATTACTATTTTTACAGCACATTATTTTCCAAAATGTGTATTCTTTGCACGTACTGTATGTTTAGTGGAAAAGTGTGTTTTGGTACAAGAAAGGTTGTTGTTTTTTCTTGGCACACCTATAATGCACCTCAAACTTTGCAGTCTCTGATCGTGAACACATGTACTTTGAGACCAAAAGTTGTAATAGTTACCTGCAGGTACCCCGAGATAATTTTGGGGTTCTTGGAGACTGTTTTCCATCAGACGATCTGCACTTAGGGATAAAATTACTGGGATGGGAAATCAAACTGCCTGCAGTTTGAAAGATAAACCTCTTGTAGATGATCTTTCTTATAGTAGTTAAAAAACATTTTACTAATTCATGGACATTAAAATGTTTTGTCTGAAGGCCTTTAAGAGTTCTTTAGGTTTTGGTATGATGATAGCACAGAGTTCAATTGAAAGCAACCCCTTGATTTTTAAATAAAGTTAAATGTCATTAGCACCATGGAACCCCATATTCTAAGGTGTCATGGGTTTACGGGGGGTTTTGGGATTTCCAAAGAACTCCCATAAAGTTCATTCTGTTCATCTGGATGTAGAGTTTTCAGTGGGAGAAATGTTTCGTCACCCATCCAAGTGACTTCTTCAGTCTCAGCTGACTGCAGGTTTCCCCAACCTTATAAACATAATATTTGCATAACGACTGAAACTAGCTCCCTGGCAAACAACGGGCTGTGAGGTCAGTTTCTTGATCATTAATATTTTCATTACCATTGATCCAGAAAAACAAAATGAAAATTCTGGAGTGGCCTAGTCAAAGTCCTGACCAGAATCTGATTGAGATGCTGTGTCATGACCTTAAAAAGGCAGCTCAGGCTCAGAAACCAGCGTAGCTGAATTACAACAATTCTCCCAAGATGAGTGGGCCAAAACTCCTCGACAGCGCTGTAAAAGATTCATTTCCAGTTATTGCAAATGCTTGCTGAGAGTGGCTCAACCTGTTATTAGGTTTATGGGGCATGTCTCGTGATTTGTCAGATAATTTATTTTAACATTTCTTCAAGAAGCCACCAACAGCACAAACACAGAGATGTTCAGTTCAGCGACTGGCCAACAGAGAAATTGTAATTTAGTTGCACTTTTGTGGTGGCTTAATTTTTCAGCTCTCTGGGTTTCTGCTCGACCCCAACAACTTGCATGAAATGTGATAAATTATGCAATTTAAGTTTGCAGAACCAGACTAACCACGTCTTCTCAATTATACCTCCAAACATGTGAAACAGAGCATTTGAACACAGTGTGTTCATCCTGGGGACTCAGCACTCACAATGGTCTCTGTTCACTCCGTTCAAGTCTCCTCGGAATGCAATCAAATCCCTCTTCTCCTTAAATCACTTCTGAACTGAAGGGTACACTTAACTTTACATCATCCTGGCCCTGCCTTTCATCACCGGAGCTCGTCCACCATTGGTTAAAAAAGCAACCCCATCACAGCTACTTCCCCCCCCCCCCCTTTCCACACTCACTGCCTCTTTTATACTGATTGAAAAGAAAAAGGAGCCTGTTGGGTGTAATCTGCTGTGACGCGACTAATCCCAACACTACAAATCATAGCTCCCATCGACACTTCTCAGCACAGACCCTGTGACTCCCCGCCAGCTACTTCACGTCTGCCTCAGGTAGGAATCGGCCTTCTTTGCTCAGATGATGCTTCCAGTTGTATTCAGTTCCTTAACTCCTGTTGTTACCAGGCAGTGGATTTGGCTCAGCTTTACAGACTTCATCTTATGTAGTAAGATGAAATTATGGATGTTTTGCTGCCTTGTTTCTCTTTTATCTCGAGGTATCTAAAAGCAGATCATTCCAGCTCAAATCTTGTGCAGTGGGTGCATCATGGGGCTGACAGTGGTTAGGTTTGAGGCGTTTCCACTGAGACCGAGAGTCATAAAAATGCAAGCACTCGTAATACCACAGCTTTGGGCTGTGTAGCATGGTATTATAAAGACATATGGATGTTGCTGGTCTTTATGAATATATTTTATAAGTGCTTAATAGACTATTAGACTGCACTTTCATTTTCTTTCAAGTAAATAACTGACCGCAACTAGGTTAGCTATTCAACTTTTGTTCAAATCTCCTTCATCAAGTGGTTGCATGCTGTATTATACTGTATGTATGCCTATATGTATGCACCATTGTACCAATTAAAGATTTTCTTGCTCTATATCTAACATTTTGCCCATCGACACCCACTGTGAGCCTGATGATTATGAAACTAAAAGGCTGTCAAGCTTAACTCTCCTGATAAGTCACCCAGGATTGGCAAAAGCTAAATATAGCCAAAAAGGTACCATGTGAGAGCAGAGAGGATGGGATAAAAGGGATTTAGAAGGACTACAGTGTGTCAGTTTTTAAGATTTAAGTGGGATTGATAAGAATCACAAGTTACCTCTTCTTTTCTTCCAGACAGGACAAGGACATTTTTAAAGAGAAGACATGGCTGTAGTCGTGAGTATCTCCACTTTTACACTCTTAAACAGACAAACAGGACAGCATTCATAAGGACAAACATCTATTCTCCATCTCAGATGGATTCAGCTGCAGCTCAAAACTTCCCAAAGGCCCATTGTTGCAGACACCAGCGATAGCCACAGTTTCTTTAGCTGCTAATCTCTGATCCCTGCTTCAGGTCGAATAGTGGTCCTCACCATGTATTTACAAGCTTTGCAGGACTCATGTGAGGGAGATTAACCAAAACACTGAAGTCTATTGATTGCGGACCTGCAACACTGGTGGACAGGCATCCTGTCTCACGTGGATTAGACGTGTTTTAAAGCTCACACAGCAAAACCCAGTCTTGTGAGAGAGTTAAATTGACATGACGAGGTACTCAGCTTTTATCCAAAGTGCTGCGCAACTTAAAAGTTTTCCTGCAGACACGTGAAACATAAACATCTTTGTGCTCACAGGGAAACGGTTTTCCATCAGCCATTATAACAAACTGCAACATCTTTAGTTAGTCTCCCCCATTACAGCAATTTTGACAGGTGACACTGCTGCCATTAAAAATGAATGTGCTTCATTCACCTGTGCCACTAAGCCAGTGAACATCCATAATGTCAAGATCCTGGAAATGGCACACCTAAGTGGAATGCATCCATTTTTAATGATGGTAATCATACCTGTGCCTTCTTACTATGATAAAATGTTTGCTCTGAACAGGGCCGACTGGGGTTTGTGTTCAAAAGCACAACTTTGTCTGTTGGTTTAAAGCATTTAATCTTTACTAAAGTGGATATAGCATGCTCAGTTTCATATTCATTTCTTGACCACAACTAGAGTAGCTTTGAATTGAGATCAGTTCCACTTATCCTTATTTTGCAGTGGGGTGGGGTGGTGGTGTTGGGGGTGTAGAGTGGTGGAGCCTATCGCAGCAATCATAGGGTGAGAGGCAGGGTACACCCTGGACACATCGCCAGTCTGTCACAGGGCTAACACCGAGAAACAGCCACCCATTCACACTCAGACCCATGGCCAATTTAGAATCATCAATTACCCTAAAGTCCCACCATATGTCTTTGGACTGTGGGAGGAGGCCTGAGACAACCCACCCAAACACAGGGAGAGCATGCAAACTCTACACAGAAAGACTTCGGCAAGATGGTGGAGTCAAACTCAGGACCTTACTGCTGTGAGGCAACAGCATTAACCACTGCGCCACCCGCTGCCCTTCAGTTCAGTTCAATTAGTTCCAAATCACAACAACATTTACCTCAACATTGTAAGGCAAGGACCCTACAATAATACAGAGAAAACAACCAGGCCACCCTTATGAGCAAGCACTTGGCAAAAGTGTGAAGGAAAAACTCCCTTTAACAGGAAGAAACCTCCAGCAGAACCATGCTCAGTGAGGGTGGTGGGTGAGGGCAGGAAAACAGGACAAAAGACACACTGTGGAAGAGAGCCAGAGATTAGTCAAGTCAAGGCCACTGGAGAAAGCCCTGTCACCTTTAGATTTGAACTGGGAGTGTGGAACTAATAAAAGCATCTGACTGGAGGAGCGCAGAGTTCGAGTGGATAGGTGCAGGCTAAGAAGTAAGATTAAATGCAAAGTTGTGTATAAACATGAACACATAGTGAGTTTAAAGAAGTGAATAAAAAAGAAACACTTTGTGCATCATGTGCACCTATTGTTGCATAACTAAGAAACTAAGGGAGGATTCAGGGTCACTTGATCCAGTCCCAACTATATGCTTTATCAAAAAGGAACATTTTTAAGCCTAATCTTAAAAGAAGACAACGTGTCTGTCTCCCGAATCCAGACTGGAAGTTGGACTTTGGGAGGTCGTTTGATTTACTAGTCCATTTGTTTCCCTGATTAAGTGTCTTTAAATGTTTCTGAGGAATTTGAGATTACAGGACCAATAGATTTTCTCACTATAAATAAACATTTATAAGCAACCATGACAAGCTGTAATAATATCTTCTGTCCTCAGAGTGGAACTTACCGTATGGTGTCAGAGGAGGAGCAGGCGCTCAGGGCCAAGCTGGAGCGTCTGACCGTCAAGGACCACGGACCAGTTTTTGGACCCTGCACCAACGTGCCAGACCACACAATGCAGAAGGTGATCAAAGAAATCTTTGGAATAAGATCAAGATTCATCAGAGTCACATCAGGACAAAAAACTCTTTAACAAGCAAAGGAATTGTAATGCAATGCCAGAACAACCCCAGTAAAACCTCCAGGTTTCCTTTTGTTAAAAGGGAGTTTTTCCTTCCCACTGTTGCCTAATGCTAGCTCATAGGGAGTCATCTGATTGTTGGCATTATCCCTCTATTATTGTAGCGTCTTTACCCCATTTTACGCTAGATAAATGACTCTAAATTGAAGTTTGTTTTCATAAATAAAATTAAAGTTTGAGAATATACAACTTTCAATGGTTTACTTATTAACAATGTCCAGTTTTTTGAAGGTACATCTTTGTGTTGGTGTTCCAAATTGGGAAAAAACATTAAGGCTTCATTAGGATGTGCAATACCCTTTCACAACAATAGGTGGCACCAGAAATGTAAAACTTGGGATAGTAGCCCTCCAATTGTTTGTCTTAAGTTACAAATTGGAAGCAGTGACTTTAACCTCCTAGGACCTGGCATCCACATATGTGGACATCACATTTTGGGTTATTTAGACCAAAATACTAAATTTTGCTCTACAAGGGCCTGATATCCACTTACAAGGACATTATACTGCCTCTGTCTTAAAATTGAAAACAAATATCCTCATATGTGGCTCTCATCTTTCTTGGAAAAGAAATCAAGTAAAAAAAAATAAAAATCTGGTGATTCTTTGTTTTTACGTTCATCGGGTTCCAATCAGCCCAAATATCAAAGATTAAAAATGCATGCCATGGAAGAGTTCGGGTCTTAAAGCTGGCTTGTCATTCTTAATTGTGGTTAGACCACTACCCTATCCTATCTAAATTATCACCCTGTATCTGGTAGAACACAATGGTTTGATCAGTACGACCAACTTTAAGGGCATAAGTGAAATGAAACATGGACCATATTTATGAAAATAAACCCTTATACAACCAGGACCACTCAAATATAATCTGTGAACTAACTGCCTGGACTGGCTCCTCTCTGCAGGCCAAGGATGAGCTGAATGAGACCGATGAGAAGCGGGTGTCAGCAGTGAAGGAGTTGCGAGCAATTATTAAGGAGAAGGCAGAAGGTGGTGATGATCTGGCCAAGGGGGTGCAGGACACCTTCGGGGAGAAACCAGACAACATGCTGACCCGCTTCATTCGTGCCAGGAAGTACGACGTGCCCAGGGCTTTCGACCTTATGAAGGGTAAAATGTTCAAAATGAGCGGCTGAAAGTGGCAGATCTAAATACATGCACATCATTTCTTCCTCTGTGCATCTAAGCGTCATTATGGTATCAATTCTGAAAAGTCATGTAGCCTCACAAACAGAGGTGGGACCAAGTCATTGTTTTGCAAGTCTCAAGTAAGTCTCAAGTCTTTATCCTCAAGTCTCAAGTCAAGTCTCAAGTAATGTCAGGCAAGTCAGAGTCGAGTCTCAAGTCACTGGTGTAAAAGTCCGAGTCAAGTCACAAGTCTGAAACTTTGAATTTCAAGTCCTTTCGAGTCTTTAAAAAAAAAAAACAACGAAAAAATAATGTTGCAGTTATGCTAAATGTAAATGTTAGACCATGTAATTTTAAAATCTGTGTTTTTCTCAACACATGACAAAATAGTGAACTTAGAAAATATACACAAATTGTGAAATTGCACCTCTTTAAAATGCAGCTCAATTAAACCTAGCTCCAAGAATAATTTTCACCGACAGTTCTGAGATAAGCCGCATGTTATTCTTGGATGCGGTTGTAGGACCAGCTTTAAAATCGCATGACAAAAATATCATACACATTAAAAAAACTGTATCACCAACGTAGCCTGGACAACATTTGCTAGTTAGATGAAGTCAGCTATCTCATCGTAGCATATTTATATGCATATTTATAATCATACGGTTCTTGGAGTGAGCGCATACACTCATGAAGTTTAGTAACTTCAGGTCACTGCAACAAGCCCAGGTACAGTTTACCGACGGATGGGTGCAGGACCTTGAAACGCACCGTGTAGAAAGTAAAGACCATCGTATCATAAGTTTACCAGTCTCACAAATTGTTGTCATAAATACACATTCCTTAACCGTTTATTAATAGGACCTTTGAGCTCAACGGTAATTAATTAGTAGTGGAAATAATTTCTGGTACCCATCACAGAAATGTAGCAGTGACAATAATATATGCTGTAATCGTACTGGACAATTAGTGATACAAAAAACCTGTTTTATCCTGTGAATAAAAGTATATGTTTTTGTCAGTGTACCATAATAACAGAAGCGAAACACAATATTGTGTCAGGACAATTCACTATTTATGCACAATAAATAAAGGAGCATAGCGCGACCATTTCTGTTCAGCGCCAGACTTGCTTGTAACCTATATCACCAATTATGTTAAGAAAAGTGACGTATTAACTACAACAGCAGACTGACCTTCGTGTAAATGCTTGGAGCAGACTAACCTGTGAGCTGGAGGGTTCTGGGACGTTATATTTGATCTTTGAATGGCTGCTATCCAGGCCATCCGTCGCCTCTTTGTTACTTCGGAAACATGGCTTGAACAATTTCTCTTCAACGACGTAATCCGATAACAACCGATCTCTTTACCCGTCGGCTTCCCGTGGCTGTCATGCGACCGGCTATTGCAGTTAATAATACAACGGCTTCTTGTGTTTCTTTTTATCGCTGTATAACTGATTTTAATTGAAAGCCTGCGTGCGTTAGTACCGCTTGCCACGAGTTCCCAGAATCCTTTGCGGTTCTACCCGTGAATGACGTCACATTTTCAATCTCTATATAATATGCATGTTAAATTTTGTATTTGGGGTAAAATATCAAGTCTTTTCAAGTAAACCGGTTCAAGTCCAATTCAAGTCCCAGGTCATTGGTGTAAAAGTCCAAGTCAAGTCACAAGTCTTAGAACATTTTTTCAAGTCAAGTCTAAAGTCATAAAATTAATGACTCGAGTCTGACTCGAGTCCAAGTCATGTGACTCGAGTCCACACCTCTGCTCACAAACATATGATTTTATCATAAGGATCCAGGTTAAAAAAAGAAATAAAAAAAAAAAATCTACCACCTGTAGTTAAAAAAAGCATTTTTCAAAGATGAAATGTAATCTAATAGGATTCCTGTGCTTCTACTCAGGTTATGTGCGTTTTAGGAAGGATTACCCCGAGCTGTTCGAGAACCTGACCCCTGAGGCCGTGCGCAGCACCATCGAGGCCGGCTACCCCGGCATCCTGCATAGCAGAGACAAATACGGCCGTGTGGTCCTGCTTTTCAACATCGAGAACTGGGACTACGAGGAGATCACCTTTGACGAGGTATGGTGACTCATTTCTTTTATTACACAGGAAGCTTATGTATTTTTGTCCCATCTCTGACAGGAGCTTACTAGAAGATACTATAAATATAAAACATGTTTGTCTGTGTGCATTCAGATCCTGCGCGCCTACTGTGTGATACTTGAGAAGCTTCTAGAGAACGAGGAAACTCAAATCAATGGATTCTGTATCATTGAAAACTTCAAGGGCTTCACCATGCAGCAGGCATCAGGAATCAAACCCACTGAGCTCAAAAAGATGGTGGACATGTTACAGGTGGGGGGGAAAAAATCCATTATTTTGGTTGAATTACTTTAGAGGAGAAGTAAGTAAGTAAACTTTATTTATTAAGCGCTTTTCACAGACAGACAATCACAAAGCGCCGTACACAAATATTAAAATAAACAATAAAATCAATAGACATTATATACAATGTAAAAGATCAAATGTAAATAATGTAAAAAATATAAAATATGTAGATCAACAAAAGGCTTGTTTGAACAGAAGAGTTTTTAACAGTTTTTTAAAAGAATCCACAGAGTCAAGCAAACATAAATGTAGTGGTAAACTGTTCCACAGCCTTGGTGCAACAGACTGAAAGGCTCTGTCCCCTTTTGTCTTCAGTCGTGTACGGGGAACAACTAAGAGACTCTGAGTCTGTGAGCGGAGATGACGCGCAGCAGTGTATTTTATAAGAAGCTTGGATAAGTAATCTGGAGCCTGGCCATTTAGTGCTCTGTATGTTAAAACAAGAATTTTAAAGCGAATTCTAAACTCTATTGGGAGCCAATGTAAAGAATATAAGATGGGAGTGATGTGAACACGCTTGGTAGAGCGAGTTAGTAATCTGGCTGCTGCGTTTTGTATTGTCTGGAGGCGAGAGAGAGATGATTTATCCAAGCTAGTAAAAAGGGAATTACAGTAATCTAAGTGTGATGACACAAATGCATGAATGAGTTTTTCCAGTTCAGCTGAGGAAACCATATGTCGCAGTTTAGATATGTTTCTTAAATGATAGAAACAGGAACGAGACAAGGATTTTACATGAGAGTCGAGGCCCAGAGAAGAGTCAAATATTACTCCAAGATTTCGAATATTTGACTTGACAGATGGACAGAAAGAGGCAAGAACCTGACTGATTTTAGAATGTAGCTCAGGAGGAGCTATGATCATGGTCTCGGTCTTGTTAGTATTTAGAACAAGGTAGTTGCTTGAAAGACAATCAGAAACCTGGGTTAAGCACTGGACTAGGGTGGACAGCCTATCCAGCTGATGAGGCTTAAAGGACATATGGAGCTGAATGTCATCAGCATAAAAATGATAAGACAGGTCGCTAAAAGATTGAATGATACCAGCTAAAGGAAGCATATAAAAAGAAAATAGTAATGGACCTAAAACTGAGCCCTGTGGGACCCCACAGGTCAGGGCAGCAATGTCAGAGGTGAACCTGTCAGTCCTAACAGAAAAGGTCCTATCTGATAAGTAGGAAGAAAACCAGTCTAGGGCAGAGCCAGATATAGCAGCCAAAACCTTGAGCCTGTTAAGTAGGATTTTGTGGTCGAAGGTGTCAAAGGCTGCACTAAGATCAAGCAAAATGATCACAGAACAGTTCCCTGCGTCAGATGCCATTAATAGATCATTATAGACTCTTAAGAGAGCGGTCTCTGTAGAGTGCTGCTTTTGAAAGCCAGACTGAAAAAGGGTCAAGAATGTGTAATTTACATAATAGAGACCTGAACTGATTTTCAACAATTTTTTCAAGTAATTTACTTACAAATGGCAATTTTGAAATAGGTCGGTAATTACTAGCAGAGCTAGGATCAAGATTCTGTTTTTTTTAACAGAGGAGTTACCTCAGCGTGTTTAAAATAAGATGGAACACAGCCTTGCCTCAGTGAACTGTTGATGATGGATAGTAATGTGGGACCAATGCTGGTGATAGACCCAGACAGGACAGAGTGAGGTAATATATCTACAGAGCATGATGAGGATTTCATTTTACCTAAAACTATAATTAAGTCATTTAGTGTGATTGGAGAAAAGGAGGTAAATGATCCAAGACAGCAAGGGGTATCTTCATAAGGGGAGGCACTTTAGGAAATTTTGGATTTCAAGTCCATCACCTTATTTACAAAGTAATTAAGGAAAGTATTACAATCTTCATCAGAAAGCAACAGAGCATGCTGGGTTGGAGGAGAAACAATACTGTTGATGGTATCAAATAGAATTCTTGAATTATTTTTATGACGATTTATAAGATTATTGAAGTAAGAGGATCTGGCCTCTTTGACTGATTCATTATATAGGTAAAGTAGGTCTTTAAAGTGCTCACGATGGACAGTCAGACCGGTGGACTTCCACAGACGCTCTGCTTTTCGTCTGTGGAAGCAGAGCGTCCACAGCTCAAAAACCATTGTATAATAGAGTAGTCAAACAAAGTTTCAACACTTTGACTTGGCATTCATTTATGATGGGATTTTTAGATTCCTTGCCCTTCATCTTGCTCTTTGTGTTCCACCAGGACTCATTCCCTGCCCGTTTCAAAGCTGTGCACTTCATCCACCAGCCCTGGTACTTCACTACCACCTATAATGTGGTCAAACCTCTCATGAAGAGCAAGCTGCTGGAGAGAGTGAGTCAAATGAATCATATTCAATGACAACATAGATTGGTTTTAGTCCTTGTAGAGAGCATTAATGGCAGACATTAAGGGGGTTTGCAATTCAAACTGTGACCACTGTTGCCCCTTAAGTCTCTGATATATAAACCTATCATCAGCCAAGCTCAAGATATCCTTTATATTTTGGTTTGAGTGCAGGAGAGCTGTAATATGCAACGTGACAGCATCTGACTTGACATGAACCTGCTTGGCAAAAAGTAGCAAAAAGACTTTCATACATACTCGACAGTCAAGTACCACTGTATTAATTCAATAATGTGTTGGTCTGGATCCTTCAGTTTGCTTCTGAAAGGATTTTGATGTGTGTTTCACTCTGATTAACAGAGCTGAATCTAATAACCATAATGCCACTCTAAAAATTGGTTTTATGGTGCGCTTAAGCAATACGTTTGAGTCTGTCAGGATATTCGATACAAGGATATTAAATTAATTTATGACTTTGACATTTGGCTGCTGAAGGATAGCACACACTTTTAAGCATCTCTAACAGCTGCGGATGTTCGTTTTAGGTGTTCGTGCACGGAGACGAGTTGGAAAATTACTACAAGGAGTTTGATGCCGAAATTCTCCCTGCCGAGTTTGACGGAAAAGGTCCCAAGTACGACGGCAAGGCCACAGCAGCCAAGCTGTTTGACTAGACATCCTCAGTCCTTTTGCCAATGAGGTCGAGAGCCTTTACGTATTATAAACCCTATAGACTGTGAAGAATCAACGCCCAATCTAGCTGTGTGGTTGTAGGAACTAAAGTTATGAATGAAAGTCGTGACTGTGTTAGAAGGTAAAATGATATTGTACTGCACAGGTCCTGGTAAAGCACATTCAAGACAAAAACTAGACAAGCCATCCCAGTGACACCGTATAGTTTGAATTTTCTAGTTGATGACCATCAAAAGTGCCATACATGCTCCAAATAACTACAGAGTGCATACACTTCATGTATTTGCTTGTCTTTCTTTGAAAGTCAGTCCTATGATAAGTAAAACTTACTTCTAACTCATTACAGTGAACATTTTAGTGTTTGTATTTATTTACTTTTTGCCAATTCTGTATTTTTTTTTTTAGCAGAATAAGCAGTCCAGTCCAAATTATCTCGCTCAGGCCAGGACTTTTTTTCGTTGGTGCAATTAAGATAAATTTTAGTCCAATTAGCATCAATCTTGTCACAGGGTTCCCCTTTTTATCACTAGAACCATAACCAATAAATAAATAAATAAATAAATGCAGATAAGTAAATGTACACAGTGGTGGATTAGCTGTGACAATCACTTTTAGTTCATTCCAAACCCAAGTACATGGACTGAATGACTGGCTGCCTTGGAGGCAGTTGTCAATCTTAAAAGAAAAAGAAGAAGAAGAAGAAGCAGAAGAAGCAGCATGGTTTGGTACTGGTGTGAAGTGTACAGAAGCTTATGATTATGGACCAAAAAAATAAAATAAAATAAAATAAAATAAAATAAAATCACATATATGTGATTATCTTATCACATACAGTGTTTTTCCATTACGCAAAAACACTGCCAATCTTGACCGGCTCTGAACACCACATGTTATGTCTCCGTTTTGTCAAACTGTGCTTTCTCTGGACTTAAATTCACCCACCACACAGATGGTTTATTACTGGCAGGCCCCAGCTTTCTCAGGACCCAACCTCTTATCCCTGATCATCTTCTTGCACAAGGCTGGTATTCCAACAAGTGCCTCTCTTTCCTGCTTTTCTTTCTTTCTTTCTTTCTTTTTTTAAGACTTCTTCAGTAAGGTATAATAAAGTTTGACCCATTGTGCTACCCAGTGCACCAATAACAATGTCAATACATGTACAATAAACTGTTAATAAATGCAAAGTGTTGTGACTTTGTTGATGTAGAAATACACAAAAGGAAACAATATGTGAAAATCACTTGTAAACAGGCTGCGCACCATGAAAACACCCACATTTTCCTTCATTTTCTACATCATAATCATATATTCAACAATGCAGACAAGCCCCTGTTATGTGAAATGAGACTAAAAAGAAAAATCTTGTCAAGTAACTTGAAAAAACTCATTCATCCAGGAACAAGTTAATGAAGAGTAATTTTTTACACTATGCACAATGCCCCATCAGAAAATGATTGTGAGAAAAGACAATTGAAACGTCTTAATTTATAATATCACACCAATAAAAATGTGTTCATTTACTTTTAATTGTCAATGACTCTACATAGTGCATTGAAGACAATAAAGTGCGAGCAAACAGTGAAAAAGTCAGGACATGTTTGTGGTGCTGTTGCATGACATTTGACTTCTGCAGAGCAGATATAAGTTGCATAATTTGGAGGCTACATAGACTGGGTGGAGTCCACTGAGAATGTAACTCACAGGAAACTGACCAACCTCAAAAGTCCTTAACATGATAATAAGAGCTCAGAATATTAAAAACAAGCAAACCAAAACAGCAAAAACATTGCATTTGTGCCCTCACCAGCTTAGCTGGTGTTTGAAACCTTTGAAATCACATAATTCTGGTGGAAATTTACAGTACCATGACAGTACAGGAGTGTTTTTTCTTTCTTTCTCACAATTCAGAAAATAAAAAATATAAAAATCCACCCCCCTGTCCTTTTTTGTCAGTGACACTAATCATCTTCAATAGAGCGATACTCTTAGCTGTCTTTACCTTTTATATTGCAAACACCACCATCCAGTAGGCAGCAATGAACAGCTATGAACAACAACAACATCCTCCCCCAAAAGGTAATCGATGCTAAAGTTTAATATTAAGTCACTACAGTGTTTAAACTGAAGCCACGCCTGGTATATGGAACATAATCGTGACCAAGAAGAGACACATTCAAAATGTTATCACCTTCGAAACATACCGTAAACAGCCGTTTATACCACCACACCTGCCACTTCTAGTTAAATTATTTCTACGCTGGGAGTTATTAGTTATTTATAAGTTTTGGGTAACCAGAGTTCTACACCAGGAGGCTTTACAGTAAATTGATTGATTCATGGAATGGTTGGATCTACAAGTACATGTTTCAACAAACCAGAAATGTTCAGTTGGGTCTGTTTTTGTCTACCCTAAATGCAGACAGAGTCCACTGGAGAAAATTGAGCATGAAAACCTACCAAAAAATATCTGTAAAACATTACCTGATTTGAGAGATTAAATCACATTCTTATCAGATGTTTTTCTTTAATAAACAGCAACATCCTCTTAGTGAAAATGCACTATTATAATTAAAGGACTTCAGAACAGGACAGAACCAAAACATCATTAAAATATTATTTGAAAACTTGAAAAAAAAGTCCACCTTTTTTTCTTTCTTATGGCAGAATTCAAATTACGCACCCTGCTTTAGAGAATAAAGAAAGAAGTACCTGCCAAAAACCAGCAGAGGGCAAACTATTGTTAACCTGAGAGATAAAAAGAACAAAAGCAGAAAGAACACTTCTGCTCGGGATCACATTACACTCACCTGTGCGATCACCTCTTTAGGTTTTTATTTCTAATCTGGTTTAACCACTTCCA
Organism: Astatotilapia calliptera; assembly: GCF_964374335.1. Taxonomy (NCBI): domain Eukaryota; kingdom Metazoa; phylum Chordata; class Actinopteri; order Cichliformes; family Cichlidae; genus Astatotilapia; species Astatotilapia calliptera. The sequence goes on from NC_137428.1 coordinate 48,021,716, forward strand.
CTCAGGCTGCCTTGTCTAATCATCTACAAGTTCCAGAATCATGTAGCTGTAAGGCCAAAAGTGCTGAAGCTGAGCAGGTACAGCAAGCTGTCTTTGTGCGTTTGTCTCTGGACTTGTATGTAAGTGCAACTCGCAGAGTGGTATTGCGTGCTTCCATACAAAAAGTTCATGTCCTACTCGCTGCTACTCTGACAGACCGACTGCTTCTTCTCCCAGCGGCAGACGGCGTTGGTGTACTCCACTATGACCTTGTCCATCCAGGTGAGGGGCTGAGGGAACAGAACAGCTCCCTCGAAAAAGCCCATGTGGCCCCCATGTTGAGTCAGGGCAAATACCACATTGGGCATTTTCTCTAAAAGGGGAAGACAGTTAGGAAGAGAGAAGTATAAAGTTTCAGTTCACCAAAAATCTGTTCCCGTCAAAGACCAATTTTTAAGAAGCTAAATGACGCCAAAGCTGTGACGAGTCCAAATATCCAACCACGAAGATGATCATGTTTTTCAAAAGAAACTGACTGCACAGATTATAACTTGAATCTTGATACAGAACCAGTAGAAAAGTAGACAAAAATTTAAAGAAATAGAATTCATGACTACTTGAAGCGTAAAAACTTTACATGAATACGAAGACTTTTACAAAACAAGAATCTCCCATGTGAGGCAAGACAAGGCAGCAGGTTGAGGCCAGACACACACACAGGTCCCTGTATATAACCCAACAGCTCAGGTGGATCACATGGCCCTGAAAAATTCAACAAGACTGTCTGGGGAGGGTGTGTTGAGCAGATAGCTGCATCAAGACTTTATCAACACTTAAGACTGTGTTGCGAGTGTCCTGTTAACTCGCTTCATGCTGCTCTGAGTTAGCACCACTGTGAGGACAGCATTTTCACCAGACTCTACATCACCTCTGTGTTGCATGCCATGAAATAATATCTTTAATATTTGTTATTAAAGGTTTGTATGGAAGCATATTTTAAACTTGGTGTAAAACAACTTAAAAAAAATACTTTCCTTGACTTTCTCAGTTCCTTTCAACAACATGTTTTCTATGTTGAAGACTCAAATGTTCCATGTAAATCCACAGGTTGTAATGTTCATATTCACTACAATGCTTATTTCCTCTTCTCTGTTACAATTTAACTACTGACTGATAACTAGCTAACATCAAGTTAGACACGCCAACAGCCTGCCTTCAGTTCAACACAACACAATCACAACTCCCCTCCCAAAAAACAAACAAACCTGGCTTCTTCAAGCATTGTGCAGGAAGAAATCTGAATAGCCAGCTAGCCACATATGCTAGGTAGCTAAGAAAACATTACATAGTTAACAACAGTGATAAAAAATTAGCTTGAGGAACTCCACAAAATTAAAACAAAGGTTGCTCTGTGAATGCCCTACCCAGTTTTACTTCAACATGCCCACTGGCCAAGACTTCACCACGTTCACTAAATAAAACCATACATGCCAAATATCAAACATAGACACAGTTACAGGTGTTATTAGGAGGAATCCTTGTTAGCTTGTCAGAATAGAATAGAATCAAGTGACTATTCAATTCTTCTATTCTAATAAACTGCTAGCTATCTATAATTAAAACATACCACGAGCTATCTTTCTTGTTTGCCTGCTAACGTGGGCAAATTGGTAGCTACTTATCATGGCAGCCAGCTTTAAGCTAGCCTGTTACAAAGACAACCTTTAACTACCACTGACTCACACTGCAGAAGGAGTTTAGACAAAAACCACAAACCTGCAAGAGTGCGTGCAACAGCCAGTAGTGATGGATGAACCAGTGGGTCATCCAAGGAGTTTAGCAGGAGGAGTGGGACAGTGATCTGTAAAAAAAAGAGTAGTCCAGTTTATTTATTAATTTTTTAGAATACCTACTTACACATTATTAGTGCAGACAGTACAAAAGATAGAAGTAACCATCACTGGCACTTCTGTGCTAATGTCACACAAGCTACGCCCACATTTTATATTGTCTACCATTACACTTTTATAACAGAATAATATAACAGTGATAAGAGAAGTAGTATTCAACCACACCTGGACTTAATTATGTATGATTGCTATCCAAGTATGCTAGATCAGGTGAACAATAAATATAGCAGCAACAGTATTTAACAGTAGTCCAAACATGAAGTCATTGCAGAAGTAGTAATAGAGGGATAGATGTGTTGAGCTCTGTTACATACACGGATAGGTACTTGTTACTCACTTTGTGGATGTAGTGCACACAGCTCTCCTTCTCATAGTACTCTCTCAGTGAGTCATAACCGTGGAATTTTCTGAAGTGAAAAATGATGCGATAACATAGTTAAAGAGATGGCCCACAGAATTTAGAGCAACCCATCATATTCAAAGCCCAGAATATTTCACCTCATAATGCTGTCATCAATCTGCATCAAAGATGTGGCTGCATACAGTCTGTTCAGCTCTCCATCGCCAATGTTGCTGCACTGCATGGCCAGCAAACTGTCCCTGTTTAATAATATGACACTTAGACACAACCAACGCGGGAGACTGTGTCTTTGTTTGGCTGAGAAGTGCTTTTCATCTGATTCTCCACAAATGACTCACAGATCTACATTTTAGATAACAGATTTAGGAATTTCTGGCAAATTTTTCAGAATTACGCTAACATTTAAGAATTTCTACTCTATCAGACAGAGATAATCGAGAAAATTTTGTGTCTGCAGAAAGCCACTCCAACAATTAGCAGAGAAAAGATTCATGCTTGTGTCTGAGCTACAGAAAAGCAAAAAGCTGCAGTACTTTATGACTAAATGACATTCTGATCAAATTCAAGAGTGTTACGTATCTGTAACCATTAATCAATAACTGTTGTGTTGCTCCACCTGTGCGACAGAATGATCTTCTTCATATTCTCCGCCAACATAAAGTTGTAGAGCCTCCGGCACTGGTCCCACTGAAGGAAAGTTTCCTGAGCCCTAAACACACACAAGCAAATGCACATGAATACAAACATACTGTGGAACCACATTACAAACTAAAGTCACTACAGCAGTAGTCTGATCCATCATATCACTATTATATTTTAACTATTGTAAAAATCAACACTGCAAATTATTTAACCCCAACACTATTATGGTGCTGCTTAACACAAAACTTTAAGTTAAGTTATACAACCTAATATTGCACTCACTACCTCCAAGCAATCCAAAACAAATGTAATGGGTCCGCTTAATACGATCATATACAAGCGCAGTAATGACGCTTATGCCTCAGTTCAATAAGAAAGATCTGTAATCACTCATCTGCCTGCTTTCATGGATGTTTGGCTGTTAGTCTATTTCTTTCATCACTTCCACGCTTTCAAATCCACTGCTGACACCATTACTCTAATCCAATCATCTTCTTTCCTCTGATGCCTCTTGACTCTGATTGGTGGAACCCACCTCCCCCTGGTCACTCAGACCTCCATCCAATCCTCCATCTTCAATCCCATCAGGGCCTAGACTCGTAATGCCTATCAGCGCTGACAGCCTGCTATGACGGCTCATTGGTCTAATCGCCAAAAAAGCTTAAGTGAATTCAATGCTGCCAAATGATCACCACTCACTGAATGTTGTTTACCACAGAAATAATCCCTCTGAATAATGTATACTTTATTACTTTATTCATCCCCGTGGGGAAATTCCTCTCTGCATTTAACCCATTCACTCAGTGAAGCAGGGTGAATGGCAACATGACAACGTGTAATACTTTCTTGAAGCAAATCTCACAAGAACCATTAGGAAACAACTTTAGGAACTTATTTGGGAACTTGATTTAAAGAACAGCTAAATTAACTGTCATTTCTTTGGTCCCTGCATGTAGAAGATCACTAGTCAAAGCTGATAAAAACTGCTTAAGAAATTTACTGACATTCCCCTTAAAGAGGCATTATTAACATTTTTACCCCCTTGGAAATGAACTCTATCACCATCTTTGCCGCTGCAGAATTCCCTAAGATTCAATTTAGGTTTCACTGAGCGCTGTCTTCTTCTCTAACAAAGTCTCTGACTGGAACCGTACCTAGGATGCTTTTTTCACAAGCTTTTTTCTTTTTCTTTTCAAAGCTCTGATAGTCCTGATATAACAGAGTCTTCTCAGTCTCCTTTCTTTCCTGTGTTTCAGAGTAAATAAACCCCGTTTCAGTATTTATCAGAGTTCAACATGATCACCTCAGTTTCACTCGTGATGGCAGAGCAACGGCGACAACAACATGACCCATTAGTCTTAATTGTGTTAATCCTTCAGTCAGTTTACCAACCTGAGGGCACTGTAACCCTGGCAGACGCTGACACAGCATAGCACTCTGTCCTGGTTTGACTGGTTTTCCCCCAGGAACTTACAGACGATGTTTCCTCCCAGACTGAACCCCACGACCACCAGCAGAGTCTGGGGAAAAGTGCGTTTTATGTAGTCCACCATAGCTCCAAACTCCCAGGTACAACCTGAAAGTAAAAGAGTTGCTTTTACAAATGTATAGCAGTAATATATACTCGATATGACAGATTAATATATATTTATAACATTATGCTTCTTGGGAATCTGGTTTTATTTGTCAAAAGATTGATTTTGGCAGGATTGCACATTATAAGGTTCTTTTTTTTATCCAAGTAATGTTAAAAAATATCATAAAAACAGACAATGTGGCAATAACTTTTTACCGTATGTAAACATGCGTGGCGAGGTGAGCTCAACATTAGGCAGGGCTCCCAGGTGGTTGAGGACAGCACAGCGGTAACCCTGCCGCTGGGAATAATCCACAAAGGTCCGGATGTAGTTCTTCTCACTGTGGTTACCAATCCCAGGACAGATTACCATGGTAATGTCATCTGGCACCCACACAAAGACACAAAAGAGTCTGGATGTGCAACTACATTTAAATTGGAGTCATGAGCTTGTGTAAAAGTCGATGTCATGTGCACTGTAGTGTGTGTGCGGATTTAACCCCACTGAACTACATTGCTGGCATCGTTCCTCGAGGGAGTTCATTAAAGTCGCTCAAAGTGTAGCAGGAGCTGCTTGTTACATGAGACTGATGTTCTCTCGGTCCAAACAAGCACATAAAACTCAGGAGGAATGAAATGAAAAGAAAAGCACCTCAACTAAACAACAATCAGGAAGCTCTTTAAGTACCAACACATCAGCCGTTGTGTAATTAAATACCCCGAAAACCAGCTGATTTGGTGGTTTAACAGGAACAAAGTAGTTTTTGCCTCTGACCTCCAGTGGTGTGGGCTCCAATAGCTTCAAAGAGGTCAAAGGTAGCCGTAGCACCATCCTGCATTGGGAGGAACATGCGAACCCCACAGGGCGTTGGAGTTTTGACACGTCCCATCTTCCCGTAGAGCACCGTCTGGATGTGACCGCTCTTCCCCCACAGCAAGGGAGGAATGTACCTGAAAAGAAGGACAAGGCCCATATTATGTAACTGGAAGATGCTTCAGAAGATCATCAGTCTGACAAGCCAGGCACACTCTGAGAGTGCTTTTTTTTTTTTTTTTTTTTTAGGTGTTCAAATTACATGACTCCAGCGTGCTTAAATATGAAGAGTGCCAAAAATATGAAGCCAAATAACATTTAGCAGAAATTAAGTTCACATCAGGTATGCGGTTGGCCAACATACCGCTCCTTCCTGTCCAAAAACAAACAGCTGAGAATTTTCCTTATCTTTATCTACTTCATAGTGTGTACTAAAAAACAGCACACCCACTGTGCAAACAGAATCTTTACAGAAAAACAAAAACAACCTAAAAAAACTGAAAGTAAACTTGGAGGTTTGGAGAAAATCGCCAAACCTCACTAGGATGGATTGTGGATCAGGGCTACATTAGCTTAGCCCATCCACGGACACTCCTTCTAATGAATGACATGTTTCTTTGAATAGTTGTGCAACATTATTGGAAGGGGTGCGAGGTATGTTTTGTCATCTTTGGTGAGTGAGTCAGAACTGTTACCCAACCACTAGCTAGATTTTTATCATGGCCAGTGCACACTCTAGGTCATAGGTGTCAAACTCTGGCCCAGCCTAATTACATTTGGCCCGCGAAGCCATACCAAATTACTATTAGAGCTGGCCTACTGGTATTATACAGCTAATATATATATTGTTTAGTATTAAGCTTTGCTTGTTCCATATTCAGTTTTCCAGCAAAACGTATTTGAGACCATAAGAAAAGATTCATTCTTATATCTGGAGGAAGATTTTTTTTTCAATAAATATTAATGTTAGCCCGCGACTTTGTTCCAGTTTTGAATTTTGGCCCACTGTGTATTTGAGTTTGACACCCCTGCTCTAGGTGAAACACTTACATAACAGGACAGGATGTTTTGTAAGTTCTTTCAGGGTTGAAGGCAGCCCTGAAAGTAATGTAGAGCCCAGGTTTTTACAACGCAGAAGAAGCTGTGGACTATCTCTGATATAATCTGATATAATCTGGATACTATGGATCAACCACTTAGCAGCACTTGATGGCTGCTAGTGGGGCATTTATTTTAAGGCCAATATCTAAATAAATGAGGATATCCATCCATCCATCCACTGTTGCCTGTCTCTCTATCAATAGATAGATATTGACTCAAATGTATTGAAAATGCTTAGAAAGGTTGGTAAATTTCCTCCAAAAAATTTTTTCTAAAGTTTTCTTTCTCCCCGGGAAGCTTTTTTCCTACCATGTATGTGGAAAATTACAGTTTCACTAATGGATCAGCTCAGCCTAAATTGTAATTCCTGGCTCATTCCACCAGAGAACAAATGGCATGTTTATTCACATTATGGTCAGAGTAAGAGAAATGAAAGTACATTCGTGAATGGATGTTATGTCTCCAAACAGCTGAAATCCCCCTAAACTTCTATAATGCAACAACACTGCATGGTTTTCTTATGTTTCCTAGTTCAGCCACTGCCTGCCTCTGTGGGTGCTGGGCTGAGAGAATGGATCTCTCCCTTACAACGTATCTGAAAAGACTGCTGCTCCTCTAGGCTCTGTTTACAGTGTTTAGGAAATCTAGTCCTTCTTGGGAGACTCTGGCCAATAACAGCTTTTTTCCAACCCCCCCTACAATGAGTCACATAAAGGCGAATAAAGACCTCAGAAGTCCACACAAGTAGTGGTTCAGTCAGTTCAACATAGGACTCGAGGACCTGTGAGAGTGGGATTCACATCTACGTAAGCCAAAATCTGTAACTGACCAACTTTAATGCAAACCACGTCTTAGAACAGAGTTGGAACAGTTTCAGGATGACTGTTTTCTGATTCTTTTGCTTTTGTTGTTAAATTTTCTAGATTTTTGTATGTTGTGTATATCATACACTGTGCTCACACTATAAATACACTGATCAGGCATAACATTATGACCACTGACAGGTGAAGTGAATAACACTGATTATCATGGCACCGGTTAGTGAGCAGGATATTTTCGGGAGTAAGAGAACATTTTGTCCTCAAAGTTGATGCGCTAGAAGCAGGAAAAATGTGCCAAGGTAAGGATTTGGGCGAGTTTGATTATTGTGATGGCTAGACGACTGGGTAAGAGCTTCTCCAAAACCGCAGCTCTTATGGGGTTTTCCTGGAATGCAGTGGTCAGTATCTATCAAAAGTGTTCCAAGAAAGTAACGGTGGTGAATAAGCGACAGAGTGATGCAGGTGGGGAGTGAAGGCTGGCCCGTGTGGTCAGACCCCTGTCCACTGCCAAAAGCACCAACTATGGGCACGTGAGCAGCAGAACTGGACCGTGGAGCAATGGAAGAAGGTGGTCTGGTCTGATGAATCCCATTTTCTTTCACATCACGTGGATGGCCAGCTGTGCGTGAGTTGCTTACCTGTACACCCTTTCGTGGAAACAGTATTCCCTGGCAGCTGTGGCCTCTTTCAGCAGGATAACGCCACAAAGCAAACAAATCGGATCCATGGGGGCCCCACCTCAAAACTTACGGGACTGAAAGGATCTGTTGCTGGTGCAGATACCACAGCACACTTTCAGAGTTCTGGTGGACTCCATGCCTCAATGGGTCAGGGCTATTTTGGCAGCAAAAGGGGGACCAACACAAAATTAAGCAGGTGGTCATAATGTTATGCCTGATGAGTCTATGGTGCACCTGTATCTAAGGTAAGAATCGGGAGTTCATGATTAAGTCCACATTCCAGTCATCTCAGTGCCATCACAGATCTTTTAATATAATATTAAAATCTCTCACTCTTTGGTCAGCATTGGGCAGGTCTTGAGCAGGTAGCGACTGAGCAGGGTGTCCTGGTAAATGATCTCTGGTGGTGCAGTGGGACTCTTGAGGTTCAGACAGCGGACAATGATATAGAGGATGGTAGCCACCGCCGCCAGCTTCACACCATCAAACATGGCAGGCAGCTCTGGGCCAAAGGTGTGTACGTAACCGCCCTCCGTGGTGGTCATTTTATATGTGTGAGTTGATCCGCTGTGTGTGCATAAACATATAATTTACACAAGCAAAAAGCCAACAGCAAATGGATTATTTTTACACAGTACATTTACAAAAGTCAAATTTCATAAATGAAACTGAAATATTGAAAACATAAAATATGTTTGTAAATTTCTGCTAAAACGGCAGCTTCTCACATACAACAGCATAAAATTACATGGTGCTCTAACTTATAGGCAGCTGTGCGACATTTGGGATCTGATCTTTCAGTAGAGTCTAGTATGAAATCTCAAAATAATTAAATAAATAACTAAAAATCCACTGAAGACATGATAGAGTTATCCAGGAGTGACACCATCTATTAATGTTGACGGTTTTTACTCACCTTGCTGCCAGAAGAAAGTATTTCATTCAGAGCTGGGAAAACACGCAAGTAACATCTCATTGAATTAAATGGCCAAGGCAAACCAACAAAAGAGTACACAAACACGAGTAATTTGCAATATGTGGTTTGCGGTGCGGTTACGTGACGCATATGGATTACACAAAATGAGAAATAGGGAGGTTAGAAGAAACTGCCTGCTAGCTTAAAAGTGCCTCAGTTTGTTGCCTTTGTCACGTCACTCAGGTAAAACTTTTTCTGTCAGATGTCGACCAAACACAACAGGCACTTTACGTAAAGAACGCAATACGCGTTGAGCATAAAATTAAAATGTATGGTCTTACCATTACACTTTCTGAAGTTTCACTAGGTTTTTCCCGGATCCACCCGAAGTTTGACGCTCTAACACCGCCTGTTTACAGCGGAGAAACTGACTGACCAGCGGCTCGCTCAGGATGCCTTCATGCCACCTGAAAAAGCTCCGAATTTTTGCAATCCCAAATGCAACCAAATGATAAATTTACAATTGCGAATGAAAGTATGTATATTCAAATTTTTTAACGTTTTATTTTCACGTTTTTGTCCATCTTATTTTACGTTCTACTTGTTAGACCTGTCATGTATAGTCATAATATAATACATGAAACTCTCCATTTCGGTGTCACAGTCTCCTCCTTCGCTTTGTGAAACTGAAATTTCCGATTATATCAGCAGTCAGTACAGCAAACATAGCCACTTACTTCCTACTTAACTGAAACCCTAGCTTACGTTGACAAATAATAAAAAAATAATAATAATACAAACAGAAAAACGAAATCCAACAAACGTTATTCCTCTAGTTTAAATGTCATTCATTTTCAAGCGATTTGTCTAAACTTTGCACTGAGTGTGTTAGCCACAAGAGGGCGCCATTGATTAACTGGAAACACTGGGTCAAAATCAATGACTGTATACTCATAGCGGCTTAACCATGCTTTAAATGTTGTTTCTACTAATATATAATATATCCATGTATAATAAGTGAATATTTGTTTATTTTAATGTGTTGATGACATGGCTTTAACTTTGACATCAAAAAGTATCGTTTTACAGATTGGTAACATACACACTCTCAATACTTTATGCATACATTTCATCACATCTCCCAAATCTTTAACTCTTTCAAATAAATTCTAAGAAATGGGATTTTCAGCATACTTTATGCGACAATGATGCAACGATGTAAACTTAAACAACTAAAATTAATAGAATTCTTTTGGCAATATATACATTCATCAATTATTGTCATGTGTATATCTTCCACAGTCCAACATACACCAGAAAGCCCCATTTGGCAAAAAAATCATTGAGCCTTGTGAGCATACACAGCTGTACAAACTAAGAATGTCAAAATGAAACTCTGCTCATCTCCACTCCTATCAATTATTTTCATTTCTTTATATCTGGTGCTGTTTATGATGAATCCAGTCTCATTTCCAAATGGGAGACAGAAGTGAAAGACATCTTGGCCAATTTTTCTTGTTTCTGTGTGGGAGACAGAAGTGAAACATCACTGATACATACCAGCTATACATTCATGAATCCTGTGCCAAATTCGCCAAGTAGCATTTCCCTTTAAGGGTATCACATGTTCTCAAGATTTGAGTTTACAGGATTATGCTACTCTCTGCAATGCGGATTAAGATCAAACAGGGTCCTGTCACATTAAATTTTCATTTAACTGTCATCTTGTGACGATTAACCCAGCTCATACTAACTGAAGGTCAGTCATGTGAAGAAGCTTTGTCGCATGGAAGAGGAACATCTGAGAAATCTGTCATTGCTGAGACACACACCACAGTGACCACTGATGAATGTCAGTCAGCCTGATGTGTACATGATACAGTGGCATCTGTGTTTTCAGAGAAAAGTGGTAATGTTTTGCAATTCATATTAAAACTTGAAAAGGGGAAAGATTATTAACCCCCCCCCCCCCCCCCCCCCACCCATTTACTTACCTCTTAAAGAGAAATGTAATCTCCTTCATTATTATTTTTTCTCTCAGTTCACCCTCGAAAAATCAATTACAGGCACTGGAGTTCTAAAATAGATGGAGTGTTGCATAAACAAATGTAGTTGCATTAGTCGCCCAAAGAGCCACAAATAAGTTACATTTATCCACACAAGATAAATGTGAAAGATTGGGAGCTTGATAGAATCACCACTCCTAGACATCACTCTTAGTCTCACACCTATTAAAACCAATTATTTGTCTCACGACCACTCCCTCTGACAGCTCAAAAATCAACTCTGACCCACTGCTGGATCCCAGTTCCAGAAACACCCACAGATGGCTTGATACAATAAATCTCTGGCCTTAATCTGCATGTCAGAAGGGAATTTCATGCATGGCACATCATGGAAATTTTCCCAGAACTTTTTGTGAATAGACTTGCAATTCATCAACAGGGCCCCATCAAAGAGTGACATTACGGACTAAAGCTGTACTGATGGTGACGATGATGACGCAAATTAAATGCATGTAAATTCTGTTTTAGAAGAAAAATGGGACTCATTTAAATATTACAAATATTTATAAAATATTTCAGTGTGTTTCAAACATTTTTGGATACAAGAAACATTATTCAGAACATTAAGAATCAATGAACTCTCTCACATGCTATAGTAAATCTGACATTTTAGACCATATATCATATATAGATGATATATACATTACAATTAAAGCAAAAACTCATATGGATTTTTTTGAATGCTGTGGTCTAGGCCTTACATGATTATAGCTCCTTTTCCCATCTGTTATCCATCCTGTTGTAATCATATAAAGCTGTTATGTATGTATAATGAATTCACATACAGCAAATCTGACTTTAGCCATAAAACAACCAAATGATGCTAATGCATGCTGATTGAACTGTTAAAGTTAGTAAAATCTTACCACTAGAGTTCATCAGATTGTAGATTACAGTAAAATACATTCTGTTTTCTTACACCTCCCAGTTCACCTCACTCACCCCCAACCCATGGTTGCTCCTCCCTCAAACTGGTTTCTGGCAGAGGTTTTTTTTCCTGTTAAATGGAAGGTTTTCCTTCCCAGTGTCACCAAGTGCTTAATCATAGGAAGTCACCTCGTTTTCTCTGTATTTTTGTAGGGTCTTTATCTTAAAATACACAGCACCTTTGTGTGACTTTTTGGCACTGTATAAATTGAATTGAATTGAATTGGATCATCGTAGCTACAGTTTAGCTTAGCGGTCAATATGTGTGCATGTTTATTTACTCTGGAGGAGGCTGTAAAACGTTTTGATGAAGTCTAATTTGGGTCAAAGGGTCAGTGAGCTTACTTCTGTCCAACAGCAGTAATAATGAGTTGAGTTCTTGAGTATATCCTGAACTTTTCTGTCAGCACGCGTTGCTGTTTTTGTCCCTGTTAGCTGTAACTCTCATACAATGTGAAAATGTAATCAAACTGTTTGTCAAGGAAAGAGTGTGAGTTTAAGGACGTCCTTTTGGTGGCCAAAGGTGATGCTATCAGAAGTTGGTTCTTGAAGTTCACTACTGCTGTTGGCTTGGTATCTGAAGTCAAAATAAAGATGCGTGGTTCTTGGTGCTGTGATGTCCCTCAAACTCAGAGAAAAGCATTTTACTACAAGGGCTGGCAGACCTATTCACCTTCGTAATACATAAATGTTACTAAAATGTAAACAATGATTTTCTCCTCAAGGTTTGGGTATTGAAAAATTGAATGAAATCAAATTTAGATATAGTGCAGCCCATTAGCTATAATAGCTTCTTTTGTTTCCATAGCAGATCAATTTACTTTTCTTAGTGACTTTTTTTAAACGGGGGGCGGGGTCACAATTAAATGCCAGGCTGCGATTGGCCGAGAGTCAAGGTACACGTGCTCCTTCTCCACGCCTGCTCTCTGGGAGTAAGAGCCGAACAACAAGCTCGAGCCGCCGTAGCAACAACGTCCAGACTGTCGTTGCACTCTAACCGTACAGTTGTCCATCAAACTAACAAACTACAGCTATTTAACGGCTGACAAAAACAAGAAGTATGAAGGAACAGACGCGGTTTTTCCTTTGGCTGCAACTTTTTACAGCTTGTCTGGTGTTTGGGGTAAACGGTAAGTTACCTCTCTCTGTTTTAACATTTGTTCTATTACTACCAGTCTTTACTGTCAACAGTCCTTACTGCTCAGACCGCAGCCCACAGTGTCCAGTACCGTGACTGTTTCAGTTGAGTTGGTTGCTTGCTTCCCCTCTCGTCACTTCTGATTTTACACAGTATAAATTAGTTGTTGACACCTCAGTTTTTTTCCCCTATCTCCCCCCTTTTTGTGCGTGTGTGCGCGCGCTAATCACACCCCGGCACAAGTGGTGCCTTCACTTCATCGCCAGAATAATGGAGCTGTGGGCATTTGTAGGTGCAAGTTCAAGCAATCCTTGAATAAGTGGACAGGACGTGTGGGAATGTGGTGAGTGGGACACTGGCTGGTTGTGAAACGGGAGGATTGCAGTTGTAAGGATAATCACATAAAAACAACTAAGCGTCTGTAGCTGATGAGATCTAAATGTGTTCCAGGTTTTGTATGGTTTACAGAGTCAACGCTTGGAGGCATTCATGTGCGCATTGACAACCCCCCCCCCCCCCCCTTTTTTTTTTTTTTTTTTTTATTAAAAAGAGAAGCATCACACACTTACGGTGGCTATTATACTTATCCAGTGTTAACCTTATGCCATTGGCGCTTGTCTTTGTTTGCTTTTCCACGCATCAAATACATTTAGGCCGATGGACAAAAGCTGAAATGGCCTGACTTCCACTGCCTCCATTTCTGCTCACACACAAATGGAAAAGGAGTCACATGTGTTTTCCTTGGTATGATGGTGTATTTTCCAAATGTGAAAAAAGGAAGAAAAAAAAAGGATCATTTTCCACCATTTGCATATTGAAAAAAAAAGGGAAATTCATAACTTGGATTACTGTTGTGTAATAGTACATTGCTTTCCAGATTAAACATTTTGATTTATAGTCTATTCAGCTGTCAGTGAGCCACTGGCTTAGTCCTCCTGAGGGATTGAAACTCAGTATCAGAGCAGGTCAAAGCAGTTTCTTCTTCTTTACAGATGTATTTGAAAATATGTTGGAAAGCATAAAAATAAACTAATAAAGAACAGAGTTAGATTGATTTGAAAATAGAAGCGTAGAAGTGGCTACTTTTTTCACAGTATAGCATGACTGTTGTACTTGTCATGGTTTCACTATCTGCCTAATGCTTCTGTGTCAAGAGTTTTTCCTGCCTTTTGACACCCACCAGAGATTTTGTTCAGAGCCAGAGGTAAATCACCAGCATTGTACTTTTTAAATTGCAGTTTACTAATGCATAAACCATGCTTTTCTTTGTAAGATAGTTAGAAATATCAGGAAATTACACTTTTGTTTCCTGTCAAAGTAGCAAAGACTCATTCGCTTTACTGAAGGTGGACTGAACTAGCTGTTATGTGTAAGTCTCCCCTCAAATAGCTGTTTTGAGCCAGAAGAAACAGAGTGTGCCTTGGCTGTGTCTATGGTGCTTGTGTTTGGTGACGAGCCAACATGAATCCTATAATAGATACTTTATGCATTATGCTTTGCTTATAATATAACATCCGAACTACACATTGTGCTTAAGTGCTTCTTAGTGAGTTTTATTGTATTGTTTTGTAGATTTAGTGCTTTCGCTCATCAATTGTGTGGAAACACATGCTGTGGAAAAAGCAAGACATAATTGAAGATATGTTCTGTTTGGTAGTTAAGAGAACCATATTTTTTCTGACTTGAAGGATAGTGAAATTAATGGATAATAAGCAACTCCTCTTACTTATCCCAGGTGCAGTATTGCACAAATGTTTCATGAACATTTCTACGTCTGTTGCTAAAACCGAAATGAATGAAGTGAAGTGCACATCTCCGTGTTCTCTTAGTCCTCAAGACTGACAGACAGGACAGCTGCGGAGAAAAGGTGTAGTTAACCCAACCACAATGTGAAGTCAATTTTCCAGATCCTAGCGTGCCAGCGAACTTCCACCCACACCAGCGCTTGCTCAAATCTCTGCTACAGACAGCAATGAAGGGGGGGGGACTTGTTGCTGCTGTGTCATGCAAAATGTTTAGAGGCCATAATAAGAGCTGAGTGGATTTTTCCCACTCTGCGTTTGACCTGATTAGGTTCATTTCAGCAGGTTGTGCTTTGGTTGTCTTCTTCATTAGCTGCTGATGGAAGACAAGTGGTAAATTGAGTTCTGTCAGAGCTGAGGCAATCTTTTTCTCATGACAAGACCACTTAGGATAGCTGACGGAACCAGGGCTAAATATAGTCAGGACACTGTGTGTGTATGTGTATAACTTGTGCATGTTGGCAGGTGTGTATGAATAATTTCCTTTTACAAATTTTCTTGTGAGTCTGAGATAATTGCTAATAGATCAGGTAGATATTGGTCTTACTAAATGTGAGATATCTGATCTCAACAAGGAGTTTAATTTCCTGTTAAAGTGATGATGTTCCTTCTTCGAAGTTGCAGAAAAAAAATCACGAAGAGATTTTCCGGAATAATTTAGTTAGGATTGTTTTTATTTATGTGTATATATATATATTTTTTTTTTTTTAAATTTTTCAATATTTTTCTGCTATTAATATTAATTAACATCTTATTTTGTATTAAAGAACATATAACCCATGGAATATCTTTTATTGTATATTGACCTTCTGGACTTCTTTACGCACTTTCTGATTGCATCATTACTACTTTTACCCAAGTATCTTTTTCCAGCCCATTCTCACTTTTTCTGCATGGTTGTGTTGAAATAATAATAGTAATATAAAAGAAACAGCTTTTCATAACAGTGCACATTGGATTTATTACCTTTTCATATATTTTGGTCTGACTCTGCTAAAAAGGTTCTACTTACTTAGTAGTTAGTTGTTGTTGTTGTTGTTGTTGTTATTGGCTAACAACTTGTGATTGAAAAGTTGCTACCCAGTGAGCATACCCTGGATAAACTTTTTGGCTTTTAGAATGAGCATAACTAAATTTACTGGATGGATAGATGGACTATTTTCTTTTTTCTTTTTTTTTTTGCTTTTTAATATAAACTCACCAGGAAAGTGTTTCCCATAGACTTCTATAGGACTGGGAATATTTATGAAAACTCATCAGTTTCTCCCTTGATGGCCATGAAAAAGTACAGATTTAAGACAGTTCAGTTTGGTTCACTTTTCACAATCTACATCCGTGTTTTATACACATCCTTTGTCTTGGGGGACTGGCATGGCTGTTCATTGGTCCAACACAGAGCTTTGGAGGACAACATCTGTCAGATTTTATATATTCTATGTCCTTTTTTTTTTTTTTTTTTTTGCTTTTGGAGTTTATTCATCTCCCTTGGGGACAGGACAGGCTCTTTCTTTCTTTCTTTCTTTCTTTCTTTCTTTCTTTCTTTCTTTCTTTCTTTCTTTCTTTCTTTCTTTCTTTCTTTCTTTCTTTCTTTCTTTCTTTCTTTCTTTCTTTCTTTCTTTCTTTCTTTCTTTCTTTCTTTTTAAATTCCATATGAATTTTGAATAGCTTCCTTAATCAATGTTTCATAACAATATGGAATATCATCTAATTCGGGACACGTTATTAGTGTCTGTCGCCCCACTTTCCAATCTGCCATGCTGAATATTTTACACGCTGTCTTTTGTGCATTCAGCACTGGAGCCAAGTAGAAAATTGATGGGATTTGCATCCAAGATCAGGAGTTGTTTATACAAACTTTTTGTATTCATATGGTCGGAGAAAAGAACGCCAAATTATTGACGGTATTGCCACAAAGGTTACATCTCCAATGAGTAATCCAGTTAAGACTGTTGTTACTATGGAGTTATTATCTCTATTTCAGCTGTAGTCAGCTACAGACGAGCGTGTTGTTTTGTTGATGGTGCATGACTCGTGTGTGCCTGTGTGTTTGAGTGTGTATTTTTAGCGGCTGGCCTTCGTTGTTGTTTTCTTGGGAGCAGTAGCAGATGGCTGTGCTCTAGAATAGCAAATGCAGATTACAGAAACCTCACCTGCAGCTGGAGTCCCGCTGATTCTTAATATTGAAAAGGCTTGGGTTATCACAGGACCTTCTTTGGGCAGCCATAACACATCCACTTCCTGTGTGTTTAGGTTTCCCCTGCTTGCTCCTTGAGCACTCAGTACTACAGGAATTTTTATTATAGTTCAGCACATCCTTAACTGTTTTAACAAGGGTTGGACGTGTGTGTGTGTGTGTGTTTGGACATGATGTAAGCTTTTCTCCTTCTGGTACACTGAGTTCCCACACTCGCCTGCCAGCCTGTATGACCTGGCATGCCAGTGTGTGGACGTCAGAGCAGCGTACAGCATGTTTGCTGTTTTCAAACCCCAGGACCTTTTCAGTCCAGTTGTTAAGACCAACACCATTAGCCATTTCTGAGTCCAAATGGTCCTCCAATTCCCAATAGAAAATGAGCACTGAGACGCCATTGAAAGTTTAAAAAATGGTCTGAATTCTTTTAGCTCCATTAGAACAATCAGCGTAGCTGTTCTCCTAGGTGTTATAGTAAACTAAACCAAGGCTTGCTAGGTTTAGTGGCATGAGACGTTAACGGTAAATGAACCAGTTAGTTAACGTGTAAAGATGATTGTATTTAAATCTGTTTTTTGTAGATTTGTATGATATTTGAAGGTGAGCCTGTTTTTGATGTAAAGGTTAAGTTTTTTTTTGTTTTTGTTTTTTGAAAGTACAGCACTTATATAACTTTGCATGTAAACAAAGCCAGAAAACGAAATACTAGTAACATTTGGAGGGTTCTCAATAGAACTACATGTTGAGGGTCCACAGTGGACGAGTGCTTATGGCATATGGCAAGAACACAAAAAACAAAACAAAAAACCCCACAGAGAACGCCTGAGATCCATGACATGATCTCATGTTAATATGTTGCTGCATGGTTTGGTATTAGCATGATATCCACAGTGAAACATTGACAGCATCATGTTGAAATGCTGTGAGCCTCACACAGTCGAGGAGATGCCTGGGTCCAGAAATGAGGTTGTTATATCGTCAGTAACACACTGGTATCAGTGCCTTGCTGCATTCTGTCCTGCACTAAAACAACTTCTCATGTCCGCTTCTTTTTTCTGTTCTGTTTTTCTGTTCTCACCATGCATATCAACAGTATGGAGACATTACCTTTGAGATTATTGACTTCCAAACCCCTGACATCTGACAGGTCTCGCTCATTCTTTGCACTTAACATACAGCTTATGAGACTAATCACCCCTCAGACCACAGTCAAGTTACTTCCATATGGCTGCAGATAGCTCCTGTTTTGAATACATTTAATAAGGTAATTCCTTAATGTCTTTTTAACCTGTCTAAGTGTATTATGTTTTGTGCACCACTGTTTTTTTTTTTTCTCCAAGTCTCCTTTGATAACTCAGGGGTAATTTGGATGAAAGAAACTTTTTGCCCTTGGCTATGTGTATTTTGTGCACAGCAAATGGCATTCTCTGTGCAGTCCCCACAAATGATTAAGTTTGGAATACAAATGGATCGGACATCAGTGCGGAGGCCAGAGTTTTATGTTACCTCAAGAAGACAGAGGAGTCATTTGAGGACATTAGGAATGTGGTGGACAAACTGAGGACTCATTAAGTGTCCTCAGTTTGTCCACCACATTCCTAATGTCCTCAAATGACTCCTCTGTCTTCTTCCTCATTCAAGGTGCACATTAAATGCAGTAAGTCCAAAAAGTCCCTTGTTGTGGAGCCTACTCATCCTTGTTAAGTGCTCATCTTCTTTCCAGTCTATCCATCTGAATTGTATAGTGATCAGAGGGTACAGAGGATTGACTGAGATTGCTGGTTAACTGTAAAGGTTCCTCCTTCTGTGATGTGGGAAATATCTGTTGGTTCCCCCCCCCAAGTAAACACAACACTTATCACAGACGCTCATACCAAAGCCAACTCCCTGTTTGGACCTCAATCTAGGGCTGGGGCATCATGGGAAAGGCACAGACAGTGACTCATAAAAAGTGAGAGAAACAATGCCCTGTGGAATTGGGTTTTCCAGCCAAACATCACTCCACATACCTTCCTGATCTGTCACTGTGGTTTAGATTTAGTGGGGCACCATGTTGGGTACTTGTAGAAGTGGTGTACTTTTTTGTTTTTTCACTGCATTAATAACTGTAGCAAATATTATGCATCTATATCTGTACTCTTGTAGTACAGAAAACATTTACTTAAACATATTTTTAAGATTTAAGTATCTTGGAAGAGTATAACAGAGCTTGGGGTTCATGTGGTTGCATTTGCAATATGTTATATAACTGGTTAAGTTCAGAGCCATGACTTGTTTGCTTTGTGACTCTTCAATTTCATTATACTTAAAATGAATAGGTGTGAACAACAAAAGTTTCACTCATTTCACTCATCAGTAAAGTGACTTTTACTGACAACGGTGTCATTGTAGGGATTTTTTTCAGGTTGGGTCACTGCCTCTTTGCGGACCACATTAACTTGATGCGTCATTAATTTCATTTCCTCAATACACCCAGGCAGATTTTCAGCTGAATAAGTCAAATCATACCACAAACAGACAGATAAAATGCCGATTGTTGCAAACTTTATTTGATTTTTTGTAAACATATTTTGTTATTCATTTTTATCTGTTGGGTTTCCAGAGGAAGGGAGGATGTGTTCCTTCCCAAAGATAAACAGGCAGCAACTTTGTTTGATAAGGATTTGTTAGTGCTGCCAGGCAGGCCTGTTTCCTAAGAATCCCACGAGATGTGAAAGCACTCAAGGGCCGTGACACTGGATGCAGCACAGATAACCCGGGATATTCGTGGGCTGGGCACTTCATGGATAAACAGTCAAACAGGATGTTTGTAAAATGGATCTGATTCTTGCAATTCCCTCAGTGCTGTTTGCTGGTAATAACAAATGAGGTCCATATTGTCATAAGTGACTACGCAATACTCAGACTACACAATATTCATTTGTGCACGTTGAAGAGTAGTGCTTCCGACGTTGGCTAGAGTTTGCACTGAATAAGTTACTCTGTGTTTTGTTTTTGTTTTTAAGAACAACTAAGGATGTGTGTGATCACATTAGAAGCATGCGGCCTTGCGCATTAAATTTAGTCTCTCCAAAATACCATTTTTAGCTATGGCCCTGTGGCCTATGATAATTATACCCTCAGCATAGCTAAAATGCAGTTCTTTAACTTTATATTAGAAGGCGGGGAAAAATATTTATTCCCTCCACCAAAACACAGGGTCAGAACTCCTTTCTTAGCCTGTATGGCAGACTCTGTGGTGATTAAACCACTAGTTTGTCTCAAGGGGTCCAACCTCAGTTTCCTTAACAATTATCTAAATGATGATAAAGTGTTTGCTTAAAAAGGCATCTCTGTCTTCTTGGGTGTTATAAGACGCTAAATCATTGACTTCCTCTGTATTATTCGAAGTGTCAAAATAGCTATATAGAGTTGTCATTTTTAAAGTTGATTTCCAAAATACTATGTATCAATTTGCAGAAAATTGTCATTACATGTGGTTTGTTATTTAAACCCTATAAAGGGCTGATGGCTGTGTGAGATGCTTTCTCGCTAAGTTTGCTTTAGGAGGAGGAAAAAGCGCTTTGATAGAGCATGCAGGAAGTAAAATACCCATTTGCTCATTGTTAATTCACTGTACTTTTTTCACTGGTGTAATTCTCAAATAGACGTAACATATAGTTTGAATTAGAGGCGTCCCTTTTTTGTTGGACTAAAACTCTGCGAGTAAATCAGACCTGATTCAGTCATGATGCTCTTAAAACACCACAACAAACCCTCTGTTTCTTTTTTCCCCCTCCGCCGAACACTAACTGACATGATTTCCCTCATGCCCAGAGAGCAGCCAGATTGTCAGGTCCAGGCTTGGCAGCAGTTACATCTGGTAGAAGCATCCAGTGTTTGTGTGGTGTTTACAGTGTAGTGATGGCTTACTCAGCTTTTTAAAACCCTCACTTCCAGCCTGCAGCATGGTGTTTACTCTTCAGAAACACAATATGGGAATAGAATGGAAATATGATAACAGAACAACATCATTTTAGTTGTTTAATTGTTGTTACACTCTTACTGAATGGCTTTAGACTATAGTTGTAATGCTAAAAAATGAGCAAAAATTTAATATTAGTAAAAACATGTATAGTGGCTCCATAGTGTGGTGGTTTGCACATACACCTAACAGTGAAGGATCCCTGTTGTAAGGAAGACGAGACCAAAAAATCCAATTGGGGTTGTGTCAGGAAGGCATCTGTTATTAAAAATATGTTAACATATGGAGCTACTCCTTTGTGAAAAAGGGATAGCTTCTTCATTGTAAAGACGCATAAAGCCAATGCTAAACCTGCCTACTGTATGTGAGCATATTTTCTGTCCTGAAATATTCTCCTGGAGATATCAGATGTTTGCTGAGGGGAAAAAGTAAACTGTCAAGCATTTATAAATGTGAAATGAAGCAAATAAACCACCGCTGGCTTCATTAAAAAAAATCAAATTCAATTTCCCCACTAGAAGAACGTACTTTTTTATCAGTTCTTGTGCAGAGTAGTTTATTTTAAATGTAGTACTCAACTTGCCACCGTTCCACTCTATATGCAGGTGATTTCTGTGAGGTGAACGTGTGCACTAATGGTGGGACCTGTGTGACCGGGGCAGGGTCTCCATTCATCTGCATCTGTCCTGATGGCTTCTCTGGAGAAACCTGCAATGAGACTGAGTCTGGTATGTTATGCCTCTGCAGGATGACTGATTCACAGTTTACTGCTTAGTTTTTCCTTAAACATTTTCTGGCATACCCCACTTCAGAAGCCCAAGTTTAATTTTGTTAAATCAAGGTTAAACCCCTTTCATTAAAAAATTACATAGAACACTGCTTAAACTCTGTTAAACTTGGCTCTTTTTTCAATACCCAAAGGACCTTGCAACCCCAATCCATGTAAGAATGATGCCATCTGTGAGGTGACGGGCCACTCCCGCCGAGGTGATGTCTTCAGCGAGTATGTCTGCAAATGCCAGCCAGGCTTTGATGGAGTTCACTGCCAGAACAGTAAGTTTGTGCTCCCTCTTGACTGTTGTAGGTTGCAAATATAAAATACTGGCAGGCTTTTTGTGGGCCTTGTAGAGCTGCTGTAGTGTAATAACTCTACTTAATGAAGGCCAACTATGAATGAAAATTGAAAAAAAATGGATGTTGGAAGAGTTTTTTTGACTTCTACTGATGCTTACTTGTGGAGAAAATTGTAATAAGCAGACCTAAGTCTCAGTGTTGCCACTGTGCTACTATTGTGTGTGTGTGTGTTTGTTTGTTTTTTACCAGCAGTACATACTTTGCCATGCCATTAACTGGCACGTGTAATGACGTCCACATTGATCAGTGTAATGTGATACGCTAACATGGAGACAGCTGCTGTGAGTACTGGCCACCAGACCGACAGTTGTCATCCTTTTTCAGACGTCACTCAGACCAGGTTGCTTTAAACAGGGTCAGCCTGAAAGAGTCGAAACAAGGATGGGAACGTGCTGCGCTCCTGCAGCTGCCTCCACCCCTGCACACACAGAGAGATGGTTACTGTTTGCAGGAGAAGGCAGCAGAGTGACAGTTACCACACGTGCTCAAAGAGCTCATTTGCAAGTCAGACCTTCAAAGTGTATTTTTGTGTGAACCTGTGTGCTTTTCTGTCCTAGGTGTCCAAGGTGCAGATTTAAATTCAAAGAAAGGTAACAGTGAAAACAGGAGTGTTTGCTGCACTTTTATCTCTTTTCCTTCTTGGATCCAACTTCTCTCTGTTCGCTCTGGCTGCATGTGGAGGCTGAGGAATTTGGCTACATTCACAGATACACTTATAGACAAGGAACCGCTGAGTTCAGCATTATCTCTAACTCAGCACAAATAGTCCTTTATGAATCAAGGCCAACCACAAAAACAGCAGTGATATCATTTTAGCATTAGATCCACCAACTTTTAATCAGTTCAGCCACCCTGATGGGATGGGTCTTGTTATACTAAAACATTTGCTCAGATATCAGTGAAGCTGTGCATCATTCCCGCTGAGTCAATTAGGTTGCTTCCAAGTTCTCATCTATTTTAATTTACAGTCCCCAGAGTATATTTAAGTTCAAGACATTCTTTTTTTCATTTAAGAAACCATAGCCAAGGAATCTGTTTCTGTTTTCTTTTCCCCTCAAAAACCACAAATCACAGCTCATCAAAATCTATACATTCACAAGTCATTTGGCAGTTAATGTTAGCTAAGCTGCCAGAGTATGAGCCCTCCATGGGGCAGGCATTTACACTAATTAGATGATGCCTCAGGGATAATGAGGAGTGGAATTTATTTGACCATGTCTGTTTGAGAGCCCCCCTGAGGACTGCTGGGTCATAAAGGTCCCCCTCATTTTACAGCTTCTGATGACTTGTTTGACAGTTTAAGTGCTCTAAAATATGTCTGTGTGTGTGGGCAAGGAGTAACTACCATGGCAGCCAGCTCCTATGGTTTGTGTGAAGCAAAAGGAGTCTGGAAGAAGAAAACCGGTGACTGTGGTGAACCCAGGGATGTAGTGTAGTTAAACATTTAGCCAACATTCTCACATTCACTTCACACTTGCACATTCAGACAGAAATATGAGGCCAGAACTTCAGAAAAATAAAATATTCAGAAATGTGAGGCTGTATAGGATTGGTAATGCATGGGAGTCTGTGATTGGAGTGATGGTGCTAATCAGAAAGCAGTCAAGCTCAAAGCCTGACAAGCAGGTGTCAGCAAACTGGAAGCCAGATGTAGGAGATGATGTTCGCACACAAACTACTGCATGGAAAAAAAATACTATAAATAGAAACAGAAAAGAAGTGGAAGATTGGCTGATCGGGGAATGGGGGGTACAAAATGGCACCATTCAACTCCACTTCAAGATTCGCAGCCTAAAATTATTTTGAGAAACACATCAAAGGAACAAGAAATCTACTGGAAAACAGCTTAATCACGTGTGGGCTGCACATCCCACATGAACAGCCGCACGCAGCTCATGATCTCATGTACAGACTGTTTAGCATACACTTACACACACACACACACATGGTTTATCCCTCGTGCCAGTCTAGCCAACAGAAAGTGGCGGTCCATGCTGAGTGCTAGCAACGTCAGCGCTGCTTCTGTTGCCGGGTGAAAAAGCGAACATGGAGGCGGAACAGTGAATTAAGTCTGCCCTCCTTACAATGTCACACTCACTACTCAGGTCTGACTGCAGCAGTTCTGATTGTCCTATCAAATTGGCCTAAAAGCCTTTATGGGTTGTACAGAATTTGTGTGTGTGTGTGTGTGTGTGTGTGTGTGTGTGTGTGTGTGTGTGTGTGGTGGCGGGGAGGGGGTGGGGGGTTATAGAGATGCAGAGAGAGAGAGAGAGAAGGATGTTGAATGCTTTTCACTTCAGACCGAAGCAGATTAATGAAAACAGTACGGGAAAGAGTCTTTTTCTTCTTACAGTCTTTAAATCCCACATTTCCGAACAGTTATTCCAACTTCTTGGAAATCAGTGCGGAGGCCAGAAAAGGGTGTGTCTATGAGTGTTCTGATCTCTCATTTGTTTTGGGAGAGTTTTCAACTCCTCCCAGGATGTGGTGGTGCGGACAGTCTGGGACACATGCCCCCTGTGGAATACAGGGTGTGTGTTTCATGTGTGTTTGTGCCGTCATGAACTCTGTTGTGCCTGGCATATATTTTTTGGTTCTCTACAGTCTGCATTTAAGAAACCCTGTTGACCTAATAGGAACTCAAAGCAGCTTATGTGGAATCACTACATGCTCTTAAGAATCACGACACAGCTGTCAGGTGTTTTGATAAGAGGCTGAAGCCTCACAGGTAAAAAACAAACAGACTAGTAAAGGTGGGTAGTCACAATTAACCATAGAGGTTGCTTCCATGAAAATAAAGACATTACAGCTTGGATGGATGAAGTGAAGTAAAATTATGTATTTTTTTTATATTAGTTCTTGACATTAAGTTATTTTTAAAGTAAAAGGAATTTGTCAAAAGTAAAACATTCTCCGTCCACTAAATAAGTATACATATTTGAGTAATACTTAAAATTTTATTAAGCGAGTTGGCTTTAAAAAAAACTAGACTTATGGCATTCACCCATGAAGTTATGATAGATTAGAGGAGCCTGCTGTGTTTTTATTTGAAATTGTAGTGAGTCGAGTGGCTTTGCCCAAGATCCTCAAGAAAGTACACCAACCACATTTGTGTAAATATGTAAATATAATGTGGTGTTTAACTTTAGATTACTTCTAACTTTAGAAGGGTTTTGCAGGGAACCTTGAAATCCGTCAAACTTCCCCTTCTCTTTTCTTTTTTCTTTTAAGCCACAAGGACATGAAGTCATGAATAATGAATACATCATACAAGAGTGTGGAGATGCAGTAATATAGATAGTAAAATGTTTCACTATAGAAGCTTTGGTGTTATGGTGGGACAGACTGTTATAGGCTGTGCTATAACAGTCTGTTCAGTTCACAGCACACAGAAAATAACACATTTCAGCCTTTTTTTAAAATTTAATAATGCCACTGGGGTTAAGAGCAGCTCTTGGTTACTGTACCATGGCAACAGTATGAGAAGTGATTAAAATATGTAATCTTGTCACTTCATGTTGGCTTTAGTTTGAATAAATGACTTTGTTCCTGTTTAATAGTTGTGCTAAATTTCATAAAAATCATAAGGTCGAACGTTGCTAGCATTTATACTGAGTTTAGCAGTTTCATATAAATAAGTTTCAGAAGGTTCTTAAGTAACGTCCTTGGTGTGTTGCTACTCTTTGTCTTTGTGGAGAAGGGTTTCTGTTTTGTTGTAAAATCACATTAATCGTTTAGTTTCAGAGCTCACTTTGAGAACCTTGTAAGGTCTAGTCTCACACTGTGAGGTATGGAGAACACGACACTTTTAAAAGAGTAACTCCAAAGCAGGTTTGGACTGTCAGATGCAAGCTGGCACCTCATCCCACTCTGCTGCAGCACAGATCCAGGATGCAGACAGCTTTGGTGATCACCACAAAGCGCTGCCAGCGGACCTTGGCTGTGCTTCGATCAGGGTCAGATTTCAAACAAGCCACGTGAGATCTCTATTGGTTTTCGCTTCCTGCTGAGACAGATATTGACACTCTAAATATTGTGCTAGTGTGCCGTTTCCCTTAAACGTGATAGGGTTTGTTGGATCCCAGCCATAGAGAGCTGGCCTGTTTAGCTACCACGCACTCGTCCCACTAAAATCTATATGTACAAACAGTTAGCTGATACTGGGATGCTACTACACACAGAACAGTCAGTATTGTTTTTCTTTTAGTCGTGCAGGTCATACATTTTGCAACATTTCCCTTGCCTGTTTTCTCCCTCTCTTCTTTCCTCCCCCTTTTATCAGATAGATGGATAAATGGATTAGCGCCTGGATCTGACAAGGCTGTGTGGTCCTCCTGGTCCTCAATCCTCTTACAGGAGGAGGGCCACCAGCTGACGCTCCTCAGAACTTGACAAGAGTTTGTCTTACTAATGTTGTCTGGTTTGTTTTCTTTGAAACCTCACAGATCATCTCACTTATTTGTGACAAGAACTCAGTTTGTCCCCACAAATCCTCTCGCCCCAGAAAACAGCTGTCTGATTTTAAATAAGTTTTAAAGTAAATAAAAATGGAAGATTGACCTTTAACTTTTGACTGTTTCTACCCATGAATTAGCAAAGTGCAAGTATTCATACACCATGTGCTACATTCATCCTACACATTTTATTTTATTTTCCTTTTTTCTGTTTCTGTAGTTTCGAATGTTGTAACGATCCAGTGCATGTAAAAAAAATAAAACAATAATAATAATAAAAACAATTATGCTGTAATAAATTGTTATAGTAAAATGTAAAAGTGCTCTGATACAGGAAATACCAGCATGCCTGGATATAGACAGAGGTAGCTGCTAACATTTTTTTTTCACAACAACAAAGTGATCTAAGAGGCTATTTGCAACATGCGTTTAAAATATTCAGCTGCTAAAATAGTCAGTTTTATGTGATGAGCTCCCCGAGCTAGAAGTGTCACAGCTGTGGACCTCATTATCCAGAGTTTGCGGATGCACATTTCAAAATGACTATATATTCCTCCTGTGACGTTTGAAAATGAATGTTTGGACACAGAGCTATTTATAGAGAGAGCATGTGGGCAGGAAGATGCTGCTGTGTGTGCGTGTTTGTTGGTTAGAAACATTACATCAATGTGCTGAGTTGTTTGCGTGCATTTCCCTGCGTAATAACAAGCACTCAGGATTAAAGCTTTAGAGATTTGGTCTGAAATTCTGCTTTTTGTGTGCAGTCATCTGTACAACCAGCATCATTTGTGCCTTGGTCCTGAATGTGGTCAATATAGAGTGCCTTCAGTGCCGGTTTAGTCACACTGACAGTTGTGGTGGGTGAGATGAAAAGGAGTTTAGTCCCATTTTCATTCTGCTGATTTGTCCCCCTCTCTGTGTTACAGTTTTTAAGTGGGACACATAATGTTTGTAAGGGTACCATCAAGAGGTGATGCAAAGAATTACAGCAAAATGAACACATTCAAGGCACTGAAATGATTCTCCAGAAGATCATCTATTCTACTTTGAGCATCCAGAAATGGAGTCAGAGATTTCCTATAATGACACATTTACTTCTGGGAGATTTGTTTTATAATCTACACCTAAAACACACGATCTCATGTGCAGTAGTCTCTTTGATGTCAAATATATCTGTCAAGTTTGCATTTTCTGACCTAGGACTAAGCTCGTCTCACTAACCTCTCTACAGCTCCAGTTCTGCTGGCACAGCATGAGGTGACCTTACTGTAAATCAGATGATTGAATATTGAACTCTGTTTCTCAAGCATGATATGCAGCTCACTCACACTTCTAACCATAATCTGCTTTTAAACTTACCTATAGTTGACCTGTCCTGTAACAACACTGACTGTGATTTATCTCCCTGTAGATGTAAATGACTGCGCTGGACAGCCATGTGAGAATGGCGGTACCTGCAGAGACCTGGATGGAGATTTCAAATGCCACTGCCCTTCCCCTTATGTAGGAAAACACTGCCAACTTCGTAAGTGTCAGACAAGCACTTGGTATGACAAAATGCTTTGAGGGATAAATAGCTAAAAAACAAAGACATTTTTTAGATGGCAATAAAAAAACTCCATATCTTCTTAGCTTTAATATTGCTAATGTAACAGAAGCACTGTGATTAAAGGAAGTGCACGACACTAAAGAGGATAGGGGATGGTGGCCAAGCTGCTGGGGTTTTATGATGATCAATGCTCAACATAAAGATGGTCTGTTCAAAATGCGAAATCAATGCTTTGTTCAATTAGGCTGATTCAGTGCTCTGCATCCCTAATGATTTTATGGTTCAGGCTAGTAAAAGTTATGCATACACATCACATGTGTGAGACCAGATACTGACTTTTTACATGCCTCTCCATTGGTGACCGTCAGATGCAGAATTTTGGGGGGAGTTCTTCATCCCTTGAGCCAATTCTTCTGAATATGATACTTGAGAAATGTGTTGTTGGTACTGATTTGATACAGACATTCACTTGGACTTAATAAATAAATAATAAACTAATTTCAGTTTTGTTGTCAAAGAAAACACAATTTTGGTTATAAGTGAAGAATTAAAAAGCAACAGCAGAAAATCTTCTATAGAGCCTCTAGCTGCCAATTACATTACCAACACAGACATGTCACCTATATAAATTAGGTTGATTACTAGTACAGGTGGATGCTGGGGTTGTGAAGGAGTCGAATCAGCAGGTAGCCACGCAGGGCAGCAGCACTGCTGACATATCAGACCCCAAGACTGGTATGATACTGGGGAGTGAGGCGTAGTAAAAGTAAAACTATCTCATAGGCTTCGCACCACGTGAAGAACGTGAAGACTGCATTGTGACATAATGTTTATTCAGCTCAATATCTCAGAAACAGAAATGAAATGGAAATAAACTTTAACCTAACTCCAGGCTCTTTCTTCAGGCTGTATTTCTCTTCTCGGCATGGAGGGAGGGGGCATTGCCGAGTCACAGATCTCAGCCTCATCAGTCCGCTACAGCCTACTGGGCCTGCAGCGCTGGGGCTCTGAGCTTGCCCGCCTCCACAACAAGGGACTGGTTAATGCCTGGAGTGCTGCTGCACATGACAAGAACCCATGGATACAAGTGAGAATAGTTATACAGTAGATTATGAGTGTAACGCAGGCAGTTAGAAAACTGACCATGTAGACTGACAATAATAAATAAAGGCTGGTGAGAAATTAGGGTCTGGAATCATCGAGATTTAGAACAAATGCATTTCAATCATAAACTTTTAACATATTCTCACAGTATGCAGAGCTTTTTGTTTGGACTGCTTCATTTTACCTCTTATGTTTTTGAGATTTTGAAAACTATTTGATTTAAAGGGAAGGGAGACTCATCTTACCATCATCCATTTCTACATTTCCAGATCAACATGCAAAGAAAGATGCGCTTCACAGGAATTGTGACACAGGGCGCCAGTCGCATGGGCACAGCTGAGTTTATCAAGGCCTTCAAGGTGGCCTCCAGCCTGGACGGCAGGACATACACCATGTACAGAACAGATGGACAGAGAAAAGACTATGTAAGGCAACAGAAGAATAAAGCACACAGTATTCTAGTTGAAAAGTCTGGTTTCCATTGCTTTATGTTAGAATTGCAGTAACTGTTCCAAACAAGACAGATTCCACAGTGATAAAAGACTTTCCTTTACAAATAAATAATATATCACACATCACACAGATAAATCTGGTAATACTCTACGGTTACTATAATGCCACACTTTTGACTGCATCAGCTTGAAAGCAGAAGTTTATTCAAGATAGGTCACAAAGCTACTAACAATGGTTGCTAACACTCACCTGATGGTGCAGTTGACACAGTTTGCTTGCTCCCACCTCTCTCCTAGATTTTTGTGGGGAACATGGACAATGACGGCACCAAGACTAACATTTTTGACCCCCCGATCATTGCCCAGTACATCCGCATCATTCCCGTTGTGTGTCGTAAGGCTTGCACTCTGCGCATGGAGCTGGTGGGCTGTGAACTCAACGGTAAATTCACAAAGAAAACATCCGCTGTACACATGCCGCGCACACATGTTAGGTTCTCAGTTTATTGAGGTTTGTTAGTGACTGAAAGAAGCTTTTTAACATGCAGGCTTAATGTGGGAGGAAGTTTTCAGGAAGGGAAATCCAACAGCCTTTTTTCTGCTGGCATTTATCTCCTATGTTTTGTCACTAATTATTTCAGTTTTGCATTGAGCGGTTAATTATGATCAAACGATGTCATGCGCAGGGTAATACTCTTTGCCAGCTCTGAACGCAGCTGTGTGCTGTCTGAGTCTAAGATGTTCCCTAAAGAATTTATTAAAACCATATGATTATATATACCGCAACATATTGGATGCTAATTGGTAAAAGACTCATCATATTCATCGTCCCAATGTTGTCACCCCAGGAGGCTGATGTAACATGTGGTTCTTTGAAGTCTTCTGTATTTCAGTAGAAGCATATTCATCTTTCTTTTCCTTTTATCATTATCATGTAGTTCCTTCAGTCTTGCTGGCCTCGTTGCACTGTCAGACATCTGTTTCTCTTTGTTGTCTCTTATCAGTGTGTGTTCTTCTTCCACTGAACTTCAGTTTCTGCATGATTCCACAGTTGTGTAACACGAGATCCCGACCAGCATGTGTTTTTGGTTTAATCACTTTACAACATACTAATACTTTCACATTCACTTTAATGCAAAATGCTCATTACCTAATCTAGCACTGTTTGTTTTACATTCACTGACTTGCTTCAACGCTGTTGAGTGAATCAGCTCAACTGTAAAGATGCTGTTTTAATATTCAGGTGCTTGTGCTAAATATTTTTCATGCAGCTTTGACCCCTGTTCATTTAACATGCATGCTCAGCTGTTCCACTAACCCATCACTCATTAAAAGTCTGTTACAGCCTTTAAATATTACACTGAGCTCCACGCATTTTTCTTTTTTTTTAAGGTCTTTATTCTGCACATGTAAAATTACATAAAGTAAGAATACTGTGGACCTCCAGTCACTGTAAAACCTAATGTTCTCCTCATCCAGTGGGTGTTTGTCAGCCTCAGGTGTGATTGGGTAAGAGCAGAGACGTTATAGAACAAAGAAAAGTAGAAATCTTTGGGCCCAGCAAAACCAAAAAACTAATAAGCCATTCATCTTGTTGCATGCTCAGAGTTGAAGCTCATGTAATTTTAAACTGCGGGTTGGTGGGCATAACTAATAGTATTCATAATGAAGATGAAGGCAAGTGTATGTAGTGGGTTTTTTTTAGCTTGCTTTATCCTTGGTGTGAACAAACATGGCAGTGCTCTGGTGAGCTGAGCCAGGCACTCCAAGTATATGATTTTATGTCCCCATGAAATTAAAACATTCATTTAGACAAAAGCCCAATGTTGTTAGCCTAAAATGGCAGCTAAATAGCAAGACTGTCTTGTAGAAGAAATGTAGTTGGTCTAAGGGTTAGGTCAATACATTATGAAATATAAATGATTCCAACCAGCCGCAACAAAGAGTTGAGAAACACCCACATTTTGTCCTTGCTCATTTGTCTGTCGCTTTGCATCACTGGCTGGCCTTGGGCTGCTTCCTCTCCGTCCTCTGTCTATCATGCTTTCTTTCTTTCTTTCTTTCTTTCTTCTTTCTCTTTCTTTCCATTCCTCTTTTCTCTCTTTCCTTTGTCTCTTCTTCTCTGCCTGGTCTCACCTCCACAGTGTATTCAAACGCTTCAGGTTGTTCAGAGCCAATGGGCATGAAGTCCAGATTGGTGTCTGATCGCCAGATTACAGCCTCCAGCACCTTCCGCACCTGGGGCATTGAGGCCTTCACCTGGCACCCTCACTACGCCCGGCTGGACAAACAGGGCAAGACCAACGCCTGGACTGCTGCTACCAACAACCGATCTGAGTGGATACAGGTGGGAGAAGACTGGCCAGAGTTGCACACTGGTTTTTATTTAATGCATTCTACTCATGTAAAGGTTCTTTTCTTTTGTCTATGACCTCAGGTTGACCTTCAGTCTACCAAGAGGATCACAGGAATCATCACACAGGGAGCCAAAGACTTTGGCTCTGTCCAGTTTGTCACAGCCTTCAAAGTCGCCCACAGTGATGATGGACAGTTGTGGACCATAGCTAAGGACGAGACCACAAAGACAGACAAGGTCGGTCCAACAGCACAGGGGAACAAAATGAATTTAAATGTTCTTCTAATTACTGAGTAAAACTTAACACACCTAGACTGGCCACAACATTAAAACCATCTGCCCAATCTTGTGTACCTTCCAGTCATGGTACCCAAACAGCTCTTACTTTAACCGTGTGTTTTTTGTAATCAGTAAATAATTAAATAAAGCAAAAAACTGAATAACAACGAAATCTGTATTTGATGTACTTGTCTGCATCTGGAGCCAGTTATGCTGTCACTGGGACTGATTAGTCTTCTGTGTGTATTCATTTCCATTACATCCAAAAAATCAATTGATCTGCAGATGCAGGCAGTATACGGCCAGATTAGGTCACACTGAGGCGTGGCTCTGATTTAATCAATAAAACATTTATGACTTTATGATCTCATTTTGAATTTTGTGTTTTATGTTGACAATGGTTTTAGATCCCATGTTCCTTTTTACTTTTGCAACTAAAATATCTTAATGGATCTTAATAACTTTACACAGTAAATTAAGGCGGTTTTACTGTTGCAACAACATGTGAAACTGTTGTGTTAATTAATCACTTTCTTCTCTTCAGATTTTCCCAGGCAACAGCGACAACAACGTTCACAAAAAGAACATCTTTGAGCCGCCGTTCTACGCCCGATATGTCCGCATCCTGCCGTGGGAGTGGCATGACCACATCACCCTGCGAATGGAGCTTCTGGGCTGTGACGAGTAGCGTTGCCCCCCCCCTACCTCCTCTTCTCTACCTCCTTCCCCTCTCTTTGCTTTCCTCCCTTCCCTCTTAATTCCCTCCTTTCTTTCTCCCTGTTGAGCCACACCTGCACTGCCTTGCTCTCAGCCCTAGAGGGCAGCAAACACCAGAGTAGCACACCATGACCTAAACCCTGGCTGGCCGGAGGTGGGAGTTGTTGCCCCTAACCAGTTTTACCAGAAGTCCACGTGTGCCCTCTGTTTTTGTTTCCTGAACTGATCATTCATCTTTTCCACCTGAACCAAATCTGGGATCTTTTCAGGAAGCAGATCTATGGACAGATATGATCCAATCTATTGGCAAAATATAAATAAAATTATTGTGTCCCTAATCCCCGTGTTTGAGGTCAGGGGTAACACGACTGCTGCTGTACCAGTTGGTGCTACCTGGACTCTGATCTTAAATCTGTTCTTTGTGGAACATGGAACCTCCGAGACCCACAGCTGGTGATGTATATACACTCCATTAAAACAGCTTGCACATATCCTTTAAATGAACCCTTGAGCTCCCCTGAAGAAACACAGAATATATATTATCTTTTGAAGTTACACTGAGGGTTATGGACAAAACTTAATCTGAACATAATATCTAATAATTAATATATGATTAACATATTGGCAAATAACCAGATTTTTTTTAATGTATTTTTATTTGAAAAAACGACCAAATTTACTCACAACAAACTAAAAGCTTGTAATATTTTATTTTGCTTGGCAAAAAAAAAAAAAATGTGAGACTGGAAATCTCAAGGTCAGTCTTAGAGTAGTACTAGTCTTTCTCACCAGTGGTTTAAAGAGTTAAATTCTTGGTTTGTTACCTTTTGTTCCTTTTCAGGGCTGCTTTAAGATGTTTAATATCTATTTAATATCTAGTTCCAAGCTTTAGTATAGCAGCCACTAACAGAATAGTGTTCCTTTTTTGTACAACAGTAAATTCTTGACCTGGATGCTTCAAATAAAGATGCAATCCACACATATTTTTTTGCCAGCACATCCTCAGGTTGTTGTTGTATTTATAAAAATCTAGTATATGGTGCACTGGTGCTGACACACAGAACAGAAAGAGGAATCAAATGTGTTTAAGTCTCCATCATTACAAACCTATAGAGTCACTTCGCTTGTGATCTAAAATACCTGAGGAGACACCCGGGATCAGATATTTTAAACAAAAGACAGCAGGTTTAAGATAATTAAGAGGTAATTAATATATGAAAGACAAAAACAACACTTTTTTCTTTATTTGCAAATCATTCAAACACATGCTGCAGTCATTAGAGGGGATAAAATTTTTCAAAACATTTAAGATCACTCAGAAAATGTTTTTTGTTTTTTTACAGTTATTGCAGTCTTTCATGTGTTATTAGCTATAGCAGATATATTTTACTTTTATAAAGTCACATTTGTGTTCTGGTTATAAAAGTCTCAGATCTGGACCCCCTACTCAACTTATGTTTTACTGAAATAACAGTATTAAATCTGTAAATATATGTATTACCAGATGCAAGCCTAAAACTAAACGGATGTCGTCTCAGGTCAAGGTAGATCTGCTCCAAATATTCACACAGTTTCACTTTTTTATGGCACTTTTATGTTCGTGTTTTGAAAGTATTAAAAACCAAAAAAAAAACTGTGCTGTGCATTGAAGAACAAACATAGATTTTGCTGTTATGTGTATAGGTAAGCAGCAGAGAAATCAAGTTTGCAGTTCAGTGTCTGTTGGATTAAACTGAGTTTTGAAAGTGGTGTGTGTGCGTGTGTAGGGGGGGAAGGGGTTTGGGTTTAACATTCATATACGCAGTACGTTTGTACTGGGATCTGCCTGGATTGGTAGACGCTAATGTTTGCAGCAGATCATTTACTTTGGGTCCAGCATTATGCCTCCAGTTCAAAGCTGCAGCCCTGCTGATAAGATACCAAATTAAAGCTGATTTTAACGCTTCCACTGGACATGACACAAGCCTCCATATCATCAGCTTTCTGCCACCCTGTCACAGTATTCTAAACCTTTCCACCCCATGAATTATGAATTATGGGCTTGTGCAATATTATACTGTGTTAGTTTTGATGACAATAAATATTAATTCAGGATCCCTAAAAAATGCATGAGGGGACAGCAGTGCCACTGAGAGGTCGCGGATAGATGTCGGTGTCAAACACTGTACAGTATTTATTATCGGCGCAGATGATTCCAGGCAGCAGGCAGCCCTCTTATCCACGTCTGCATGCGTTTTATTGGTTAATAGTTGCTCAGTTTAAGTTTCCACTTTACTGGTGACATTTTTTCTAGATAGTCATCAGCATTGAAGTTATAGATATCTTGTTCCCCTGTTCTGGCTTTTTTTTCTGATTGATCAAAAAGAAACTGATGATATTGATGTGTTTTATGTATTATGAGTTACTGACTGTTGACCTCTGAATTTTGGCTGGTTTTGAAGCTTTTAAAAAAAAAATAAATTTATTATTCCAGTCTTGTGTTTCTAAGAGGACCTTGTGTTTGGCCTTTGTATCTTTTAAAATGAACGAATAAATAAAGAAAACTGAAAAACTGTCATGGTGAATTGACTGGGGGCTACTTGACTGTTACAGCAGCAACCTTTAAATCTGTCTTTGGGTGGCAGACTTAGGTTATATTATGCTGAATTAATTGGACCTGTTTTCCATTTAAAAAGGTGGCAGATCAAAAGATGAGGAGCGTGGAGGGTTGTTTTTGCCTGTTTAGCATTTAAACACCCCAAGGGTCTTTCTTTTTACCACTCTGCCTGTTTAAATGTATCGTCACCCAAAGAGGGCATGTCTTCTTTTCTCATTACAGCCTGTGAAGGTCACTCCCAAGTAGGGAAATCCCTCTAAGGTTTGACCCACATAATTGCAATCATATGAAAATACATTCACATGGTGACACGGTGGCGGTTAAATTCTTGTCGGTTTGGGCTTTTTTTTTGCTAGAACTCAACAAACAAAAGGTAAATGTTGTGGAAAATTACTCCAGCAAAACCTTCAGATGATTGTTGTTGTGAACTGCTCCTATATAAAAAAATTAGCTGAATACTATGTTTTTTGTGCTTAACCAGTAAATTCTGGCTAATTGTGTAAAAAAAGCAGTAAATCCAGTTACGACCAGCCCTCCCAAGTAAACCAGCTGTTTTCCCTCTGGTCTTGCTGGCAGCTATGGTGTGAGTTGAGAACCTGTCTCTTTGTTGTTGTTTTTTGCCACATATATATACTTTGTTATACACAAACATTTTTATCGGAGGGAATACTTTGCTTTTACAAGTTATTTCTTACTTATTAACCTTTAGAGTACTTTCAAAATCCCTACGTTGATCCTATGTTTTTTTTTAATCAGTGAGATTAATGTCTTTGTCAGGAAAGGCCTGAGAACAAAAATGAGTCACAAAAACACAAACAACAGACAAAGAAATGCGGAACAGAGTAAACAATGTGTTAATAAATGCAGTTGAAAGAATGATAAAAACATGAGATGATTAAGCCTATACGTGGGGGCTAAATCTCCAATTCAAGGGCAGTTTGAAGTTGTTGACATTTAAAGGTGCGTGGTATATGAAACCAGTTTTAATGAGTTTAAACTTAAATGAAAGAAGAACTTAATGTGGTTTGAAGACATTATCACAGGGGCTTTCTTGACACAGCATATTTCCACCACCGCTGAAAACCACACTATAAATAAATTGCATTTAACTGGATGCCAATAGGCTTTCTGTTATTTTCTTGAGAACATTAAATATTATATTTCAAGTTGATTATTAATAGGAGAGCTGTGTCATGCTTTTTTTGTTTTCTCCCAAGATGGGCTCAGTTTCAAAGGTTTATCAGTTAAAAGTAGGGCCATCCCCACCTCTTTAATCTTTCTGGAACTGTTTCATAATTTTATGAGTAATTCAAAAACAAACAAACAAAGAGAATCCTGAGAGAAGGAATGAATAGCAGGTTTTTCCAACGTGTATCAAACCTTTTCATGAACCTTATGAACTCTGAATCAAAGTCTACTGTGAACAAAAATGCCTGGGTATTTGTATGACTCAGCAAGAGTAACAACATTTAATTGTAGGATGCTCAGAATTTGTGGCAGAGGTGGAAAATTCCATGTGCTTGATCTTTTCTAGTCTGGGATAAAGGAGTGCTAATTGTATTTAAAAGTATTTTAAAATTGTGAAAAAAGTGCTAATCTCCCCTCTGTTTTCAATCCACCCGATACACTCCAAAACCACTTTAGGTTTGTGATTTTCTCCTGTGTGGCAGTGTGGATCTTCATCATGCAAGAACAGCACAGTCTACAGAGATTTCAGTAATACTGACAATTTTTAATGAATAAGTTATTTTGATTGCTTGTGCCCGATGTACATTTAATTTTTAACAACGAAAATTGATACTGAGAAAAATGGCAGAACTAATGATATAACTTATGGTACTTAGGAGAAAGCTGAAATTAGTTAAGAAAATTAGTTAGGAAAAACCCAGGAGCCACCAAGGCTCGAGCTTGCCATGAACAGAACACATCTCGAATGCCATTGTCATTGTCCAGACTAAAGTGACTTTTACATCACTACTGACTGAGTCGGTGCTGACCAAGACTCCTCCAAAATCAACACCTTTTTGCTTTTCAGCTCCCCACATGAACAAGCCAAATGCCTTCAGGAGAAGAACAAATATCTAGGTAATTGGCCACAATGACAAGAGGTATCTTTGGAGGAGTAAAACGGTGAAACTTTCAAATTTAAGAAGACTGCATCAGCTGTACCAGCATGGTGGTGGTAGCATGATGGTCATCACTGGACAAAGTGGATGGAATAGTGTAGACGGACTGTCTCCAAATTCCTCAACAACAGCTAGACAGTTGAAATTTGCACACAGTTGGGTGTTCCAACTCAATGGTCCCAACCACATATCAAATCTAGTTTTGGAATGCAGGCTAATGATAAAATTCTGGAATGGCCCTAAGTGGAATAAGCCCAGACCTCAACCCTACTGAAAACTCTTGGTTTTGCTTGAAAACCAGGTCCATGACAGTTCAAGGTCAAGAAAAGTCAAGAGAAGTGGTCAAATATCCAGACAGTATTATGGCAGATGGTTGTTGATGGGTACCAAATCAGCTGGTCAATGTGAAACTTGGTAACGGGCCTTTAACCAAATATTCCTGAAGGTGCATTTATATATTTGAACCATCATTGAACAAAACATCTTAATTGCTGAAGTGACAGTGAAGCGATAATTCCATGTGTGACGATATCCTTTATTAATGTCATCCTATTTTTTTTAAGATGGTCTTTTCTAAAATCACCTGCATTTCTTGTTGTTGTCTTGATTATCCCCTTAGTATTAGAAAACATCATACATCCTCATTATCATGGTCATAAAACACAAGATCCTCTACACCTGAAAGTCCATTGTCCTGATGCATGGTCAATCACGGAGATAAAGAAATCCCAAAAAGTCGATTCTGTTCATCAGGAAACGCTACGTCCAGATGAACAGAATCAACTTTTTAGGAATGAAAGTAAATTATATCTTCCTGAGTTGTCTTGGAAAATACAAGCACTTAGCAGCTTCCCCATCAGCATCTGTGCTGCCACTTCCCTCTGTTTGGTTTCCTGGTATGAAAAGCTGAGTATGGCATCGGGCCAAAGCTGGTAGGAAACTGGAGGCACCGCATTTGGTTTGAAGAGGAAGGATCCACTCCTGGAAAACAACAGCTATTTTAAATCAGGTCTGTAACAACACAGACAACTTCTCTGGGAGTGTTATCTATAAAGAGTGGAAAAGCTTTGTTGTTTCTTCTAAAATAAATCTTAGAAGGTATTTATTTGGCATGTGATGAAGGGCTTTTATACAGGGATGTTCCCCTTATTTTGGCATTTTATGTTTAATTGGCGCTGATTTTGCATTTGTGTGTATAAAAACATAAGAAATTGTAGTGTTTATTTGTTATTGCCGTTCATTTTATCCTCTATCTATTAATTAAGTTGGAAACTCACTTTAAGCCCTGCGCTTCAGTCTCCTGTCAGACCTTTTACTGAAGCCTTCGTCTCTAATCACTACAGTCACACTGAAACCGTCTCTCACACACGTCTCTTGTGACTAACGGTCCCTTTCTGTGAGCAGTCACTGTTAATGACAGTGCGTGACTGCTCATACTGACACCATCATCTCCTTGGCTCTTCCATCGAACACCACAAACTTAAACCCACACAGCCGTCCTTTTCTCTTTCATGTTGTTTCCCGGAGCTCTGGGTCCAAGCTTTGCTCACCTCTGGGCCTGAAGGTTGATGCCTTGCTGAAATTATACCCCAGAAAAAGCCTCAGTCTCCCAGCATTTCACAGGGGCTGATGGCATTTGGGGCCCCAGGCTAAAACCTTTCATCTTTTTTTTTTTTTAAGGAAGAGCACTGTTTTGGTTTCTTCAAACACACTGAGATAATGACTTAGAGACACATAGAACGAGGGGAAACGTCTGTCACACTGGCTGAGAGTGGGGGCTGCATGAGCTAGCATGACACTGAGGAGAGGTTTGCTGGATTGTAGGAGCTTATTGATGACTGTTTGGACTGCTGCTAAAAACTGAAGGAGCTTCGATTTAATTTGGGAGCTA
Source organism: Astatotilapia calliptera (assembly GCF_964374335.1). Lineage (NCBI taxonomy): Eukaryota > Metazoa > Chordata > Actinopteri > Cichliformes > Cichlidae > Astatotilapia > Astatotilapia calliptera. The sequence continues at coordinate 48,061,262 of NC_137428.1, forward strand.
AGTAAGTTTATTGCTTAACACGAATCCAGAAATGTCATTCTGAGAAAATACTGAGCCTGGATCTCAAAACACTTATCTGGAAACACCACTGGAGCTGCTTTTGGGTGCCAGTGTTAGTCAGTTTCATTCTGTGTTTTTTGGTCCAGACTGAAAGAATCCCAACAATTGCAAGTATGTATGTTCACGCTCTATAAAAGATGAATGACTCTTGCTCAACATGAGTTGTTGTGTGAGATGTTGTAACATCGTTGACAGAGTATACCGTGGCATTGTTTGCACATTTTGTAGTAGCTTTCACAATCCCTTTAAGGTCACCTTATTTAATGTCATATATTTGTGGGTGGTCTTTGTCCTTCAAGCTTGTGCCCTCTACCTGAGGCTTATTAACATCTGCTTGCTTGCTGTCATTCAGTTCATGTTTGTGTGCTGTTCCTTGAAGCAGCCCACTGTGGAGCCTCACAGATGAGGTAGAAATTCACTTTTTGTTATTGCACACTATAAAACGGCAGTCCCAATAAAGAAACCAATCCCCGCTTTTGAGCCCAAGATAAATATTTACGTTGAAACCAGAGTATATTTCTGATGGTAATGAACATAGTGAAGGCAATGGTAGAAAAATCAGGAGGGTGCGAGCTTGAAATAAGTACAAAAAAGCCCTATTATAGGGGGGAACATACAAATATGAAAAACCTGTGAAAATTTAGGAAAAAAAAGTATTTCATGACATTGGGCAATAATGTGAATGTAACGTGAGTAATAACATAACTGTCTCAAATACAACAAGCAGTAGTTTGGTTTGTGGCTGGAAAGAAGGGAGGAGGAGGAGGAACAGGATGAGGGTTTACTGGCATGTGGGCAAACCACAACTGATGAAATGTTCCTGGTGATCCGGATCTGGGATTTCTGCCATTAGATGATTATCAGCCATGACTGTGATATTATTGCAGTTGAATAGCTAGCAAAGATACATAAATTCACTACTGACATTGAAATGTCTGTGAGTTCTTAGAAAGTCGCAAAGTGAAAATGTATGCTTCTTGAAAACTTCATGGATTGCTGTGTGTTGTTCTCCGGCACAGTTCTCCATATATCCTAATACTGGTGGCAAACCTTTCACTTTTCTTTTCCCAGACAATAAGTGTGACTCTGGTTATTCTCTGCCCTTTGTGGTTTGAAATGAAATATCTCGATGCAAATGTCTCAAAGCAATTAAGTGGTTTGCTAACATGCTGGGATTCTCACAGAATGGATCAATAACACTAAAGCAACTGAGCTTGAAGGTTAAGGTCATTAATGTTGCCATTATGTTTTATACAGGAATACCTTTTAATGCCTCCATTTGTATTTTGTGCACCTAAACCATTTCTTTTATGTACAGTAGACATTCTGAAAGTTCTAAAAGGGCAGTTAAAGAGGGTTTTGTAAAAGTATGTAAAATATATTTCATAATTCCTGACTGTTACTTGTGACAAAACATTTTTGTCAAACTTCCCTGTCACACAGATCTGTGGTTTTGCATGATTTTTAGAAGTCTTGTCTATGGGCGACCGTGGTTCAGGGGATTGGGAAGTTCATCTGTAACCGGAACGTTGCCGGTTCGATCCCCCAGCTCTCTTTGTCCTGGTAGTTGTGTCCTTGGGCAAGACGCTTTACCCTACCGCCTACTGGTGTTGGTCAGAGGGGCTGATGGCATGATATGGCACCCTCGCTTCTGTCAGTCTGCCCCAGGGCAGCTGTGGCTGCAACTGTGGTTTGCCTGCACCAGTGAGTGAATGAATAGTGGAATTGTAAAGCGCTTTAGGTGCCTAGAAAAGCGCTATATAAATGCAATCCATTATTAATCTCGTTGATCTCAGTTATGTTGCTACATGAAAAAGAGAAGAAGACGCAACATTATCTCAAAATTTAGAAATTAGCAGTTACATCAATGTCAGACTCTGAAGACTTGAGAAAACATCCAGCACCTGGAGAGCACAAACATCTGCCAAGCTAGCTCGCTCTCTGGGAAGAATTTCCTTTTAAGGGAGGAGCGTTGTAATCAAATATACTTTTAAAAAAGTTTGTAGTCCAGTTAAAACAAGCACAAAATGCAGGCTTTTGTTATTTTGCCTGTTCTAACCCATTTTAATATACTTCACATAATTTTGATTACAATTATTTGTTATTTATGTGGATGTAGTGAATGTGTAACACTTATTTCATTGTTAAGTTAATTTGTTTAAATGTCCAGTAATAAATATCAAGTCAAAAAAGCTTTTCATCACAAGTTTATTCTGTTTTTAACATTGTCAAATTATTATTTACTGAAACAGTTATAACTTCTTACCGTAATTTGATGTCATACATCAACTATAATGTCATTGTAAAATAACATGATGCATAGAATCGTCATTTATCATGTACTAAATAATTTTAAGCTGTCAATGCAAACAATGGTAGTAAAAAGCAGAGTCTTAAATAGCTCCATATATCATTATTATCAGGTTGACCTTCAGATCAATTTATTGATCCTGAACTAAAGGTCAAGGGTCAAATGTGATGATATTTTAAATGCCTACACTGTACTTTCTATTTGTTGACAATGTCGATTTTCAACCAATAAATCGTTAGCTTGACCTTAAAAACATTGATGGATGTAAAACAAATTTTAATGGATTGTCTACATGACTCTGCCCTACACCTCTATAAAGTTTTATCAGAATTTATTCAAAACTTTTCGAGCTATCATGTTTACAGACAGAATGATTACATGCACACACACGAATGGTACCATTTAGAGGTAATAAAGAATACCTCCTCCTTTCTTCTGTTTTCTCCATCACTGAGACCATAACACCGATTTGTGTGTGTGTGTGGGTATTACCTTAATTACAAAAAATTTATTGCGGGAATGAACTGATAATTCATATACAACATTTGGACTCCAAAAGTATATTATCTCCTTTTAGTGTATATATGGGCCTAATATGGCCATCAAACAGACCTGGGGGGTCCATTATCAAGTCAAAACTCTGATTTGTCCAGTTAATGTTCCTCCACTTACAAAAGTGCACTTTCTTAATGGTAACTTTCTTATCTTACCAGTTAAGTATACCAGTTACTTGTATACTAGTTAGCTTTAAGCAGTAATGCAAAAAAGGGGTTGATTCTGGAGGCATTTTTGAGAGAGCTGGGAACCTTTGTGTTAGGGAGTTTTTATTGTTTTATTTGCTTATGCTTCAAAAGTTATGTTATACATATTTCACCAGACAGTTTTCTGTAGAAACAGGAAGCTGACCCTGTGACACTGACAAGAGACCAGCACAGAAATACATATCCGCAGAAGTTGACTTGCATTATATTATTCTTAGAAATTGACCTGCAACACACATACTCTGTGACACACACACACACACAGCTTGCATGCAGACAGACATCAGGACCTGCGTAACAGGAAATGTGATTATATTTGCATATTGACGATGTAACCTATAAAAATAAACGAATACTGCAGTTCGGTGTGATTTGCTCTGAGCTTTTCACCCGTGCCGCACGTTGTCAATCTTAAGTGTCTCAGTGTTGTTTACTCACCTGACTGTTTGTTAACTGTAAATCTCTGACACTTTGTAATGATATTGGTGTGTAGAGGCTTCAGAAAGCCATCAACAATCAATCTCAGACTGATGAAGTCACAACTTATGTGGCTGGTATGTACAATAACAGTTAAACTATGTAAACTTTAGAAATAAATACACGTACAAGAACATAAAAAACATTAATGCAGATGGCCGCCCCTCCATGAGCTGGTTCTGCCAGAGGTTTCTTCCTGTTAAAAGGGCTTTTTTCCTTCCCACAATCGCCATTTGCTTGCTCACACAGGGTCATCTGATTGATTGTTTTGAGGTTTCTCTGTATTATTGTCAGGTCTTTAACTTACAATCTAAAGCAGCTTGAGGTAACTGTTGTTGTAATTTGGAGCTGTATAAAAAAACTGAATTGAATTATATTGCTTTTAAATCTGAATGGATATGGTTTGGTTACATTCTCCATACAGTAACCGTATTTCACAAAAGCTGATAAACTTTTTGTACTGGGCATTTCATGTGAACCAAATTACATGTGAAAAAGTTTTGAGACATACATTTTTGACTAAAATGAAAGCGTGTGTTTAAACTACATATGTCTGGCCCTCGGTGTCATTCTCAGTGTGGCGACTGTGGAAAAACAAACAAATTGTATGACTAGCATGTACATTGTTTACTCATTAAAATCCATTCTTTTAATGTTTTCCAGGGATTTGGGTCAACTTTTTCCTCAACATCCCCAAATCCACTACCACACCCCCCCACCATCTGCAGGAATAGTGGCGGGCTTGGGTTTCTGTTATGCTGGCTGGGTGTTAGTGAAGTCACTAGAAAAACATCAGTGGCTGCAGAGGGCTGCCCACAGAGGAAAGCATTGCGTGCAGAAGATTATTTTTTTGAAGGGACTCTGTTGGAGGATGATCATTTGGAGGATGGTGCTGTCGTGCCAGGGCAGTTTTAAGGTTCACCGTGTAGCAGTGTCAAGAGGGCAGCTTCCATATGCACCTTCAGCCCTCACTCAGATATTCAGGCGGCGGCACATTTTACAGGCCTCAGTGGAGAACTGGAATTGCTCTTGTTTCCCACAATGTCTCCTTTTGTTTCAGCTAGTGACTGAAATATGAGTTCATATGGCAATATTTTTTCCATCTTACTTGAGGTCAGGGCCAAACATGGCATGGAATATTTTCTGTCAGCCTCATTATACACGAATCCACAAGCTGACAATGACTAATTTTACAATACTGCAGAGACTAGGCAGCTTTTACATGTCTGTAGGTGTTAATAAGATATAAATAACTTATTTGTTTTGCTCTTCTTTAAAGGCACCAGATTTTGAGGATTTTTTTCTTTAGAGCTTGCACTGACTACTACAAATATAATCTACCTGCACTGTTAAATTTTAATTAGGCTTTGAGGATTTTTCTCTGTTTTGAATTTGCTCTAAACTTTAGCTGTGATTATGTGAATGAATGCTTACATGAAGCTACAATGTCTTCAAGCTATACTTAAACTCTGCGAAATAACAGATAACATAGTTGTTATCTGTTATTACACAGCTACATTTGTGTAATAACAGATCAGGTTTTGGTTTTATTTTAAATTTTGGGTTTGTCTGGTTGGATTTGAGCACATTTTTGTGAGGTCTTAAAGAGGTTGACTGGACTGAACTGACCCCTATAAATTTTTTGTCAAATAGCAGGCTCCATCTGTATGCAAGATGTAGTACACTACGTGTGTGCTGCAGTCATATTTACTGTTTAGGATCTTATTCCATGTGGCATCATAAACATAAGAATGTTTAATGCAACCTTTTACTATTGAAATTGTGTGAGATGGTCAAAATGTTTGAACTGCTCACTGGATAACTTTTCTCAAGCAAAACTGCTTCACTACTCAGGTTTACTTAAGGTTAGACAGATAAAATGCTACAAAATAAAATAAAAATAAAGCAAGAAGCTTGATTTAAAAGTAATTAAGTTGAAAAAGAAATATTATAACAGTAGGCTACAATATTGCTCCTAATCCAAGGCAGTTTAGAAAGCTAGGGTTGTTTTTTTAAATTTCTTTTTAACAATATTAATGTGGCCTAGTTGTTACTTTTAGGACACATAAAATAGGCGAAATTAAACTTAAAGTGGAGGAAAGGAGTTATGTGGAAGCTAAACTGAAACCCCCGAAGGAAATCTGGGCAGTTAAGAGGTGCAATGAAGGGATTACAATCAAAAAATGTTGGATATTATCACATTTATTACAACATGCGAGGCTGATACCCCGTCAACGCCCTGGTCTTTTAACTCTGGACACTCCCATTAGATCACTGAAGTCTGCAAAACAGATGCTCATAGTTTTCACGGTGTCCAAGTTAAAACATGGTGAAGATCAGGCCTTTGCAGTAGTAAATCACGATCACATCCCAACCTTTTTAAAACCCGTTTTTGTTCTCTGTGCTTTAAACCAGGAAGTCTTCCGATTGCTTTTACATGTTTATTCGTGTTTTATTTTAAAATCGATGACTTCACTTGAGTTGACCCAACTTTCCAAATGTATTTTCCATTTAATATGAAAACAGTTTCTCTATACTTACACACAGAGATATTCTCTTTTATAATAAAGGCTTTTGAGCATTGGATTTAGCAGTTTGGCTCACTTGCAAAGGCAAACTAGGCTGCATGCACTAGCATTAGTTTGGCACTCTTGTGTTGACGCATCAGAGTCGGTAGAAAAAGTTATGACGTGCTGCGGCGGCGGTGTCTCCATTGCAGGACGATCTCATTGGTTCATCGGTGATGAGGTCTTTGCTCGAGATGCCTCAGCTCGTGACGTTGGCGCGCGCTCCCCCTGACTGGTTGGCTGGTAGGACGGTCCGGTGAGCAGAGACAGAGGATGAGGAGTAAGTGAAGCGAAGACACGTTCAGCGGACAACTGCTTTTCTGTGAGTGAGATTTGGATTATTTTTGTATTTTATAACTGGTCCCATGAACATTATCTTTTATTCAGGTGGTAAAACAGAAGGCTTTACTTATAAAGGTGACATAGCCGGTTTCAGAGCTGAAACCTTTTAATGTTTTCGTGAAGATAAAAGAAGGCTTATAGTTTTCTGTTACTCAGGAAAGTTTAAGCTAATACGATGAGAGATTTGTCGGCATTTGTCTAACGACCGAGCTGTTAGGGAAAGTTTCTTCCGTCTCTTCAGTCTGTGCATTTGCTTTATTTGACGCCAAGAAATGTGAAAGGATCAATGAGAGTACTTTTACACAAATTCATTGAAAGTGTTTCGCAGACAGTTTTTTTTCTACGCGAATAATCAAACTTTCCTAATAAATCTTATTTATTTATTCTGACTTGCGTTTTAACCGATAGTGTGTAACTTTCTCAAGCACAGACACATATAGATCGTTCGAGAGCGTTTAATCTGTGGCGCTCAGCTTAATTGTGATAGTCCTGTTGGGTATTTTCGACAGCTTTTAAGCTGAAGGAGCTGAATGAGCTTTGCTGCAGCCATGCTCAGTCTACCGCGCCCCCTTCTGGCCACCTGCGTGTATCTCCTGCTGCTGCCGGGCTGTCAGGGCAGGATCCTCGGCTACACCAATGGTTTTCACTACCAGGACATCAGCAACGGGAATGGACACGGAGAGAGTAGGTTGTCCGTGTGTTTGTGTGGACATGATTAACACATTCTGTGGTACATGCATCAACACACAGCTGGTCGGAACTAATTAGGATGTGGGAAAGCAGCTGTAATTTATGAATTTACAGGCAGTCATCCAGGGCTAACAAAACAAATACTGTTAGTAGTGAGCGATGTGTGTTTGTGTTACATGTAACATGTGTTTTTGGGATATTCTTTTATCTTCTTTTCTCCACATTTCGGTAAACACATCCATGTTTCTGTAACTCTAAACAGACTTTACAGACTTGAGTATCGTCTAATCAGATTTGCATTGTTACTATGAAACTCAAAATAATTTGGCAAATGGTAAACATGCATGCCGACTGTGCACTGATTATCATAGTTTTTATCTGTAAAATACAGGCTAATAATATAAACCATTTGGGTGAAGGCACAATTGACCTTCATAGACTTCATACAGGAGGACAACGGGGGAAGGTACAAGTTTATTTTGCTGTGATGGTGGTAAATTTCGATAAAAACCTTCCATTTAGACTGGCTCTGTTTGCTTTAATTCGGCCTTTTAACATGTTGTCTTTCTTCTGACTTTTCTAGTTTATTTTAATGGGATTCGTCTCCACGTGGAATCCCCTCAGTCTTCAGTGTCAGCCACTAGGGGGAGCACTGTCACCCTTCCGTGTCACTACCACTATGAGCCTGAACTGACTATACCACGCAAGACCCGTGTCAAATGGTCCTGGTTGCCTGCCAACACCATGACTCCACAAGTTTCTGCTGATGCCTTCTTCAAGGAGACTGAGGTTATGGTTGCCATGGGAAGCCGCCACCGCAGCTACGGCAGCTTCCGTGGCCGCGTGCGCCTGCGACGCTCAGCGCCAGGGGACATGTCTCTAGTAATCAATGAGCTACAGGTCAACGACACAGGAAGATATCGCTGTGAAGTGATTGATGGCCTGGAGGATGACAGTGTGACGGTGGATCTGGAGCTACGGGGTAAGATTTTTGTTTTTGAGTTTGGGCCTCAACGTGAGTCAGGTTGGATTAATTCTTGTGGGGGCCACAAAAAATGCTGTGGACTTTTGGTTCCAAGAGCAAGAGGGAGCTGAACTCAATAAAATCATAAATCAATCAAATCAATCATCTGTGTTAGAATGGAGACCTCTCTATGGTTTCACCCTACCGTATAGCTGGATTAGGCTCTACGCTTCCAAATAATAATGGTACTTCTAATAGCAAAAAAGTAAATTATTATTTGTTTCCTAAATTATGAATTGATTTTATATTTGAAAACATTTCCATAGGACCATATAAAATGTACAAAATAAGTGAAATGAAGCCCAAGTCTTATATGCTGAATGAGCAATTTTCAATAAATGGGTTTAAAATCTGAGCCCAGTATCAAGTTCTGTTTGATCTCCAACAGTACATATTGCAAAACAAATATTTAATTAATCACATTACCATAGAATAGCAGATTATGCATATTATTTTAGGGCCTTCAACAGCCCTGAGTACCAGAGACATCATAGTATTTGAAATCATCAAATAGATTAACAATAACAGTATCTAGTTTCATCTAGTATCTAGTATCAGATTGGACTTGCAGTTTTGTTATTTTTATGCAGACAAAGTTTGTGATAAACGTTAACTTGTTAAACAAAGTGAAAGCTTAAGAGAGGATTCACTGTAAAAGGACAATGAATAAGTGGATTTATTTTTCATAGCAGCTTTATAGGCTATAAGGTGCTCTTGTTTGTAGATGTATTTTAAGAATATAATAATGTATTTTGGTGACCCTACATTTCCCGTGAAACTTGTGGTATAGCTGTGTGCATGTTGGACTCCACAAGACCTGTCCTTTGTCACATTGTCAAGGCACAGTCATGCTGCGGAGGGTGTCTTGTCTCAGGATCTTAGTTCTACTTTTTATAGATGATATGATTTTTTTTTTTAGCATAATCAAATGATAGGCTCCAGCTTGAGCTGTGTGTGAAGCGGCTGGGGGGAGAAATAGCACTTCCACATCTGAGGCCAGGGTGAAATATGCCCACTCTGTGTTGTTGATGACTGCTGTGGGGGACTACTACCCTACTTGGAGGTGTTTTCATGTGAAATGGCACTTTATAAATGGGAGTCAAATGTAACCTATTTCCATCCAACAATCTTCTTTTTTTTAAATTTGCAAAACAAAAATGAAAAATGCTGACTTTATTTTTTTACCAGTCATAAATGAAAAAAAAGAGGATTTTCTGAACTCTACATTTCAGAATATACTTAAGATTTGACATGAGCATTATTTGAGTTGTATTTTGGGGTTTTCTGATCATGTTGAATTAAAAAAGAAATGTACTCATTGAGAAACTGTTGTAATACATTGTTCCTTCACATACAGGTGTGGTGTTTCCTTACTACTCTCAGAAAGGACGCTACCATTATAACTTCTTCAGGGCCCAAAAAGAGTGCCAGGATCAGGATGCTACTTTGGCTACATTTGAGCAGCTCTTTACAGCATGGGAGGAGGGGCTAGACTGGTGTAATGCTGGCTGGTTGGCTGATGGCACAGTGCAGTATCCAATCACAATCCCACGTGATGGTTGTGGGGGCAAGAACTTGGCTCCTGGTCTACGGAGCTATGGACAACGAGACCGTGTCCTTCACCGATATGACGCTTTCTGCTTCGCTGCGTCTGTTAAGGGTGAGTATGAGCATGTTTGAGTTCATTTTTTTACATCTAAAAATTCCAGGTCATTACAGTTTCTTCAATGATTATTCTCTTCTGGATAGGGACAGTTTACTTCTTAGAGAACACAACCAAGCTCAACTTCACTGAAGCAATCCAGGCTTGTTCCAGTGATGGAAGTCAGATTGCCAAAGTGGGCCAGCTGTATGCTGCATGGAAACTGATGGGATTGGACCACTGTGATGCAGGCTGGTTGGCTGATGGAAGTGTCCGTTATCCTATCACAAAGGCCCGGGCTAACTGTGGTCCATCACAACCAGGTGTGCGTAGTTTTGGGTTCCCCCCTCAGTACCTGAAATTCGGTGTCTACTGTTATCGGTCGATGCTCTGTTTTAACGCGGGACAAATTAAACCATACTAATAGTGAAGCAGGTTAAAGCTCTGCTTGAGAGGTTAGCATTAGATATAGCCTGGATGCAAATTAGCAGTTAGCCAGTTTATTCCTCTCTGAGCTATTTTAAAGTAATGGAATTTGGTTTATCTCTCTCCATCTCAAATAGACCAATGACACAATTGACTATGAAGCAACTGTTAAACTAACTGTGGACATCAGTCTTGCCGACATGTCATTGTTAAACATGTAAATCCAAAATCATGGGTGTTATTATGTTGCTGCAAGAGCATTCACTCTTTGTTCCATCACTCTTTTTCCTTCACACCTGTCACTATCCATTTGACAGTTGTTCCTGTTTGGTACACAACAGATGCTGATATGTCTGTGGTCACAGCTGGGTTTCCAGTTTATCTCAGAGGTGTTAGTTGGGGTTATCATCACTGTCTCAAGGCTCACCCATTGTGCTAGGTATTGCCAAAGTCCCAGCACTGGGACTTTGGCAATACCTAGCACAAAAAAGTAGATGTGTACATATATCATTAGAGTTGGAGGCACCATTTATTTGACCTGCAGAGAGTAAGTTTGACCATAAACTCAGCCTGACACCAAACAACATGAAAGTACCCAGACAAGCAAATGTTCATATACTGTTTGCCGCTAAGTGCAACATGTCTCAATCACAGCAAAATCTTGCAGTAAAATGCACAAGGCCATTGTTTATTCCTGCAATTAAATGATTTGTGCTGTCAGTTTCCATCTCTGCTAATTTAACTTTAAACTTTCTGCAGCTATTTTGAAATTTGGTTGAAGGTTTTTGACATTGATCCACCACTAATACTGATTCATTTGATGACTCATTTCAAGCTCAGGGAAGGTGTACAGACTCAGAAAAGTCCTCTTCCCATCCAAAGTATTTCACTGGTGTCCAATCATAGCTTTCGTTTATATTTCTCAACCATATAATTCAGAAGTTTGCACTGACCCTTTAACCAAAACAATACAAAGATTAAAAAAATAATCAGTTGTAATAGCTTTATACCACAACCACAGGCTTTTGTGGAGCATCTTAATGGTTAAGGGAGTAGATTTTATTTCCCTCTAAGATCTTTCCAGCTGGTCCGCAGTTTTCTGTCTTACATTTGAACATTTTATACAAATATAATGTGTTTCTTTTTATTTTTAAAGGCTGATTAAGAATTGTGTTCTCTGTTGGAGGAGGAAGTTCTGGTTCTCGGTATTACACTACCCTATTTATGTTCATTGTCAAAGAATATTTACATACAAACATACCTTTTTTGTTTTCATTATGTCTGTGCATTTGTACTACTTTCTACAAACTAATAAAAATACTGCTGTGAATACACTTTCATTTGAGTAACATTTTTTTTTATGTGGGTGGTGTTACTTAAACAAATTCCTTTAAATCCTGCTGTTAAAAAACCTACGTTAACATTTTCAATTGTTTAACTACATCAGCGACTTCAACACCAGTGATGGGTGATTTTTCCACTTCCTCCCCAGACTATGCTTACAGTAAAGAAGGCATGGTACTGAGGATCTCCTAAAGGTGTTCTTCCTAACTATATTCTCGGTCGAAGTCAGGAGTGTCCCATCTCCACTGTCAACGGTGTATGTAGAATACCACTTCCCCTGATGGTAGGACCTCAGTAACCATGCTCAGGCAGGGTACACTGGACCCTTGATTTGTTCCACTCACCCGGATTTGCTGAACCACTCTTTGTTTGGCCCCACCGCCAGGGAGACATGGGAGACCGTATCAGGGGCAAGTTGGCCATAGCTCATGAAATCTTGCACAAAACCCTCCACCGTGATGCGGTGTTGATTCACGCAGGGGTATACAAAATAGAAAAAGAGTGTCAGAAGCTGAACATTTAGGATAGTGTGAAGCAGCTCATAGGTCTTTGACTCACAGATTACCTTTACACATACTCATATCATCATTTGAAACTTTGGCTTTATTTATTATGAGCATCTAGTGCTGTAAAGGAATATACAGAAGGGGAAATAAGTTTGCTCACTTCTAAAGAAATGAACATTCTCTCATTTTTATGGTAGTTTCATTTTAAGAGAGAGAGCTAGACAATCAAGAAAAAACACAAAATATATAAAAGTTATAAATTTATTTGCATGTCATTAAGAGAAAAAGGTATTTGATCCCCAACGGAAAACTCGACTTAGTACTTGGTGCAGAAACCCTTGATGGCAACTGCTGGAAGTAGGAAGACGTTTTTTATAGGTGTTCACCAGGTTTGCATACGTATCATAGATTTTCTGTAAGATTGAGGCCGAGTGTCTGGTGACTATGCCACTCCATGACCTTAACTTGTCCTTCTTTAACCACTTCTTTGTTGGCAGTATGTTTTGGTTCATTTTCATGCTGGAAGACGCATCCATCTTTAGACCTCTGAAGGAAGGAGGTTCTCGGCCAAGATTTTACAGTATGTGGTCCCAACTTTGGCTCCTGAATGTGATGAAGTCGTCCTGTACTATTAGCAGAAAAACAGCCACAAAGGATAATGTTTCCACCTCTGTGCTTGACTGAGGGGATGGTGTTCTTTGGATCATACTCAGCATTTTTCTGTGGACAGTTGTGCTTTATCTATACTTGATGATTTATTGATTGTGATGTGAGACACAGCCAATAGGTGGGAGACTGAACTCTGTCTGGATTGTAAGGTTCAAATACTTATTTCACTCAGTGACATGTGAATAAATGTATTAACTTTTATGTAACACATTTTTTTTCTGGATTTTTGAGTAAGTATTTTATCTTTCTTTATTAAATTGTAACTACCATAAAAATCTGATTAATTTCCTGTTTGTTGTAGATTGCAAACAACCACTAAGAAGTCTGCTCACTAGGTACTGATTCAGTTTCACTTTACTCTTCAAACGGGAGAGTTGAAATAGGTTCCTGAGCCGTACAAAACAGGCACCTTATGTAAAGCTAACATGCGCCACTCTGTCTGGGCACTATGTGCTTTTAGATGAGTGGAGTCAAACATGTCGCTACGCCCTCCTGCATGTGGGTGGGAACAGACGTTCTAGTGACTATGCTGCCACTGGATTTTAGAAACACATCCTATTTACCTGAGTGGACACATACAGATTTCATGCCTGCACAGGTTGGAACATACACCTCAGATCACTGCACACATATGTGTCGTGTAACCACGAATGCAGACTCACCACACGGATGTGTATACATGCCTGAAATATACACACAGCTACACTGCCTGGTAGAAATACACAGAGCAGATCTGTTTGCTGTGACTACAGTGATGAAGGTAGCTGCTGTAGTGGCCGATGAAGGAGCTATTTATCGTGTGCTTTTTTTCACAGTGTATTTCCACAGGAAGGTAAAAACAAACTGTATGCCAGGTTGTGCCTCTGGCTCCAGAGACTTTACCTCAAATTCGACCGCTTAAGGGAAAGATGCTTCCATAAAAACGACCAAAAGAAAAAAAAATTTTTTCAAACAGAAAATGTTGATGACTCTTGAATCGTTAAGAATAGGACAAAAATTCCAGGAGACAGATGATTCCAAGTTTTATTCAGTACAGCACATTACGGTATACTGTATGTTCACATCAGAAGTTGGGATCTGAACAGTTACAGCAGAATTTACATCTATGTGATCATTTTGCTTTATTTCTTAAGATATTTTAGTTGTTGGAAGAACCAGTAGTTCACAAACACTGAAACAGACTCACTCTTCAGGTTGAGCTTTGCACATATTATGTACAGTACTGCAGTACAGAGGGAGCATCAATGGATTTCATTCATATAATTGAATGTTATTAAAAAAAACCTAAAAATGTGTAAGCGTTTGCTTTGTGAGTTCCATGATCTACTTTTGTATGCCTGTCCATGAGCGACTAAGAGGTTTCAGTGTTTGTGAGCTGGTCTGTAAAAGGTCACATATGCACTAAAATAACTGCAATGTCTCAGAGGTGAAGCAAATCTTGACCTTCACAGGTCATGGTCAACATTTCAGAATCGTTTCATCCACCCCAAAACGAACCCTACATGTCATTATTTTTCCTAATTTCTGCTGCTTCTAATTTATTCTTTTTAAGAATGTCTGTCGATAATACCCTGTTACTTGACACACAGCCAGAAACCTCCACAAAATAAACAAACCAAAGAAAAAAAAACCCAGCCTGTTTCTTCCTCTGTACTGGTGGCTGTCAAACGCCCATGTGTTTGGTGATGCATATGTGTAACTTTCCAGTTAACTAACTAACAACCTGACAAAAAAGTAGATGATGAATAAATCAAAACAATTAAACTGCGTGCGCGTTGTAAGTTATGACAGATCCTGCTGTTCAGAGAATTCTGCTGAGAATATTTACAGTAAGAAATATATTTTTTAAAAAAACAACAGAAGTTAAGGACTGCCTTTAAGAAATCTACCCAACTTTAAAGACAATGAGAGCATCTTTTCCACCAGCAGATGGCAGGTCACACTGTTGTTGAGGTGACTTTTTTTTTCTTTTTTTTTTTAAATTTAAGGCGCACTGGATTCAAATGATAAGCAAAGAAATGAGCAAAAACTTCCAAAGTGCATGAGTGCCTGCTGTTTCAGTCCAGGATTGTTGCACTTCAATCATGAACTTTCTCGTTACCAAATACAACAGCACATTCATTTCAGTATATCTGAAGCTGTGGTGATGTGTTAGCACTGAGGAGGTTGTGACAAAATCATTTAAGGCTTGAAAGATGATTTCAAATTATGGCAGCACTGGATGGATGACAAACTATAGTCAAACTGAATTTAAACTAAAATGAAAGAATGTTTTTTTTTATTGTTTATTGTTTTTGTTTGTTTGTTTTGATTTTAAAATGTTTTTAAAAAATATTAGTGTGGAAAAAATGAGACAAGAGTTAGCTGGTGTGATAATCCTGACTTTTTTTGGGGGGTGGGTGGAACCTTTGTTGGCTTCTAAAGAAGGTGTTTTCCAGTTTGAGAACCACAGGTCTACAGGATTAAAGAATTGAGTTCTTTTGTACCAATGTGTTGCCAAGACTTTACTTATATTTAAGAAAAAAAAATTCTAATTTTCAAAGCCTCCTCAATTCAGATGAAATGACTTTACTGCATTCTGAACAGCTGTCACAACCAGATGATTTAATCATCACTCTGCTGGTATATGTAGATTGAAAGAAAAAAAAAGGTTTGTTTCAGTTCTCAGAATCACTCAGATTCGGTCTTTAGATCCAAAGACAAAAAAAGAAAGAAAAAGGAAAGAAACACAGATCTTGGAAAACACTTACCCTATACTAGCAATGAATCTGACTTCAGAGAGTCAACCACATGTACTGGGCTGTTTTGGACTTCACATGTTACTCTTCAGCCTCTCTTGACTGACGGACAGTTTCATCTGACTGACCTTGTCTGCAGTGCTGGCAGCACATTGCAGAAAATATTTTGCGTTAAGATTTTTTTTTTAAAATACCGGATAATAGCTATAAATTAAATGTTATAAATACAAAGAAAAGTGCCTTAAGAAGTTGACGAGTGACTGTTAAAGACCCAAAACATCAGTTAGTTACACTATCAGTCTAAATGTGCTTCAGTTGGTGGATATCCATGGTAGGGGAGGGCATGTTATCTTTTTGGTCAGGCATTTGCATTGGTGTCCATGCTTCTTTACACGAGGGGTCCTTTGTGGCTCTCTGTTGTATGTCCTTTCAGTGCTGCTCAGGGCAGTTTCTGCTCCCACGGGGTGCTCACTCCTTTACTTCTTCTCCTGAGGGATCTTTTGTTTAGCCTGTTATGGCTGGCACCAGCTGAGCAGAAGAAAAGGTACACATGCTCATCATATAAATGTGAGCTGCCAGAAGACTTTAAGAATTATCGTGCAGTCAGTGGTGTGGTTAAGGAATGCATTTCAGAAAATCTTTATCGGTGTAATGGTAGAGTGTCAGTGTTACTGGAGGTACACTTTTTGTGCACAAAACATTACTCCTGCCTCACTCGAGATATACATTCTCTGTTTGCCTTGGTTTTGCATTCCTAGTTAAAACACTAGGAACACCCAGAGCTAGAGGTTTAATTCAGTTTGATTCCATATCTCATTCCATGCATCTGTAAACATGATAGCTCAAAAAGTTTTGAATGAATTTGTTGGTAGGGGTGTAGAGTGGGGTCATGTTAACAATATGTTAAAATTTGTCTTACGTCCAACAAGGTTTTCAAGGTCAGTTTAGTGTTTTTTTTTTGGTTGAAATGGACAATCAGCCCTGTAACTTACAAACTATGATTCTTACAAGGGTGGTGTGTATTGTCTACATTTAGAAAGTACTGCATAAAGATTTAAAATACAGATTTCAGGCTATGCTTCATGCAAGAGATTAATTAATATCTTGGCACAGATGCATATTAGATTTTGAAGCCGGCTTTAAAAAACAGTCACTTCCCATAAATCCACATGTTCAAATGCAACCATTAATCCAAAAATAAACTTGCTAACACCCTGATACAAAAGCGATTTTGGTGACTGCAGCTAATTAGCAACTCACACTTTTAAACTTTGTTTAGTGTAAGGGCTGTCACGGCACAAATTCCAATTGTAGTAACTGACCTTGGTCTTTCCACAGTGATTGCACTGTTGGGGAATTATAGTTACACATATCTAACTAATAATATGTTTTTCTGTGTAGCTGTACAATTTAAGTATTGAAAGTTGTCAAAATTAAGTATTTTATTACTGGATACAGTAACTAACTAGCAGGCATGTGTGTTAGTCTGATGCACCCATAGTCTGGGATTGCAATTTTCTAACTAAACTTGCCATCGCTTGCTTTTTATTTAGACTTCAAACATTTTTTTTGTGGTCTTTTAATTATTTTGTATAATTATATGTTTCAAGAAAAACAAGTGACTCTGGCCTATCCTTAAGAGCTGCATCACTTCCATTATCACTTTGCTGCCATAGCCAGAGCAGCTTCCTGAAACGGTGCCATAACTATTTAACACACAACTACAAACTCAGCCAGATCCAGAGAACTGTAAAGGTTCCTTGTTCAAGTGTCTTCAATCAGGGGTCTTACAAAAAACTAATTTTAATTTTATTATAATGCATTGTTTTATGATGTTTAGGCCTTTGTCTTTTTTATGTTAGTCTGCCAGGTTTGTTTTTCTTTTTGTGACTGTAAGGCCCAACTCTTTTAGGTTCAAGTTAGAAACGAATGATAAATCACCTTCTGTACATTCCACTTGCGGCTCTGTCCATTGTCCGTCATCCATACAGCGTATGACAGGCAGGTGGCGCTGTTTGTAGCCTGCGTCACACTGGTAGCGGACTATAGAGTTGACAGGGCTGCGTGGCGTGATGTTGCCCATCGGCTGGGCATGTTCCACCTCAGGGGGAGGGCCACACATGACTGACAGAGATAAATAAACAATGAAAACAAAAACAATATTTCAATGAGCTGACAATTTAAAATAAAGTCTGGTGTTATCATAGTGTAATCGAGGCTCCTGGTTCACTCTAAAACATGGCTAACATGACTGATTACGGATGACAATCGAGAACAGTTCTTGTATACACAATTGGTTCCCAGTAGTCTAATTCCTTGGAATCGCTTGCGTGCCTGCCTACAGATCCCGCTTATTGAGTCCACTTGCACTTGCAGTCAGCTCATTTGATTTTGTGTGCCTGAGGTAGTGGTGCAGTCTCCAACGTGGATACTTTTATTTTTATTGCACAAAATGACAAGAGTGAGATGGTAAAGTGGAGACTGCTTTCAGGACAGAAACAACTGCATTATGCTGCTAACACAACTTCAGCTTTTCATATTCGCTTTGTTGTGTCAGTTTTGTGTTTGTATCTAAATGCTAAGAAAAAGATTGTGTGTGTGTCCTCATTGGAGTAGAGATTTGTGCTGGTGTGTTGGACCATAGCCTCAGCTTTATATTGTTAAATGGTAATTGTGAGACAGTGTGTTTCGGGTCATTTTACGGAGAAACGTATGAGGAATTGCTTTCTCCTTGGACTCCTGCATTATTTTTAAGAAAAAGTTATATCAATAATGGAATCAGATTCACTAAATACTTATCAATTCCCATCCCCATCAAGAGTTTTGTGCTTGCAATGTTTTTCAGTTATGATTTCTGTGCTATGATTGGCCGAAATAAAGCTACCTCACTGACATTACCTCTAAAAACAGAAAGCTAAACATTTTAGTAATCGAGATGTTTAATCAAGTAAACTGACCGGGTCCAGTCTTGCAGGTGAAGGGAAGGTAGTAGTTGCAGGGCACGTCATTCCACTGTCCACCCTCATGCCAGATCATAACCACACAATCTTCTCCAGAGTCAAAGTAGTTATCTGGTTGGTTGGGCCTCCAGTTCTCAAAGGTCTAAAAGGATTACAGAACAATATTTTGCCAATACAAAACTTTAAAATTAAGTAAAAAGTAAGAATTCTCTAACTATACAAAATCTTCATAAAATTCATAAAAAAAAATATATGATTGAGAAAGATCAGGTTTGTCCAGAAGGTGCTATGGCTTCCTGAGTACACAACTGAATCTCTAACCAAACTCACCAGGGGACTCCCGTCTGTCCAGTGGAACACATTCTGCATATCTTTGTCACTGAGTCCAATCCACTGGTATTCCTCACCGTTAGCTGTTGGGAAGTGACAACGTCAATTTAGCCTTTCAAACAAATATGACTTAACCTTCCCATGTTTTATGTCGATAGCCCTTTGATGTGACGTGATGCAGTGGTTTACCACTTTTGGCTCACAGCAAATACAGTCCTGTGAAAACGTATTTGGATACTTGATATTTATATCACAAATGCACTTGAGCATCAGGGCACAAATTAAATCATTTGTACTGTTTCTTTACTTCTTACTTGCTCTGCAGCACTTTGTTCTACTATACTTCAATGTGCTATGCAAATAAATTAACTTGACTTGATTTCAGGATTTTCTGGTAGACAGCAGAATTAATCAATAATGACAATCGTTCAGGTGATTGCAAATAAGTAAATAAGTCATGAAAGAATAAAGTTACGTTGAAACCAAGCACACCATTGTTTTTCTTGTGACATTACCAATAAGTTTGATGTGTCACATGGCCCTCTTCCTATTGAAAAAACAAAAGTTGTATCCAAGATGGCCGACTTCTAAATGGCCACCATGGTCACCACCCATCTTGAGGAGTTTGCCCCCTCACATATACTAATGTGCCACAAACAGGACTTTAATATCACCAACCATTCCCATGTTATTACGGTGTATCCATATAAATGGCCCACCCTGTATAATGTCGAAGGCTGGTCACTCATCTTTCCAACAGTTACTTACAGATGAGAAACTGCTGCTCCTCCTGGGAGCTGATGCTGACCAGGTGGGCATTGAGTTCCTGACAGTGTTTCTCAGCTTCAGCCCAAGTGTCTCTCCCTGTAAAGTGCCGGTAACAGCTGCCCATAAACTTCACCCAGTCATCGGGACAGTCCTGCACAGCTACACACATTTGGACAAAAATCTTAAAAACAAATAAACAAATATACGTCTCACTAAAGATATCTGGCTTCTTCAACTTTTTCAGTTTTGCGTGCTGTTGTTCAGTGACTCAGATCCTAAGCTCCATGGGTTTGGATCACTGGTGTCTACATAAGTTTATAGCGAGGAACAATAGGCATTCATTTTAACATGAGTGATTATGCAGTCACTTTGCTTGATAAATAAGGTTCTTTCCCAAAATGTTGGCTATGTCAACAGACAAAAAGAACATACCTTTCTTCACTTCTGGCTCCTCCACAACAGCAGGAGTGACTAAAGACACAGATGGTACCGTGGTTGGGCTGATGTAGGGTGTGCTCCCCTCCTGGACTTTTTCCTCATGTCCCGATTGATCATAAGCTGAATAAATCTGCAGTTCCTCCAAATTCAGAGTGGTGCCACTTCCTGATGGCTGCAAGATTTGATCTAAAATTCTGTTCCCTGAACCACTTCCTTGCCCACTTATCTCCACCACACCCCTGCCCTGCTCAGGATGTTGTGCCAGTGTTGGTAGAGTCATTTCTACCATTTCATCATCTGTTAAGTAGATAACATCATCGTGATGCTGCAAAGAGTGTCCAGAGGCAGAGCCACTGCCAGAAAAACCAGATGGAAAACCACTGGAAAAGCCACTGTGAAACCCTGATCCAATGGGATATCCAGACAACTCTTTCTCCAGAGATGGTAGGACCGTCAAGTCAATGCGACCTGAAAACTCTTGGGAACCTGATGCAGACATACCTCCTGACCCAGATGCACTTGATTCCAAGATATCAAATCCTGCTCGGCCTAGTTCCTGCTCGGTGGCCTTTTGCTGGGTTTGTAAAACTTCCACCATCTTTCCATCTAACATGATTATTATGGAGTTTCCGCTGCTGCCACTGGTGTCCCCACTTCCACTGGGAAAATCTGATCCAGATGTAATAAAACCAGAGTATTCTTTGTCAAACCCCTCCCCAGATCCAGATACCGTGCCAGTTTCTCCAGATGCACTACCAAGATCTCCAGATGCACTTCCAGGATCTCCAGATGGACTACCAGGATCTCCAGAGGCACTTCCAAGATCTCCAGATGCACTTCCAAGATCTCCAGATGCACTTCCAAGATCTCCAGATGCACTACCCAGATATCCAGATGCACTACCAAGATCTCCAGATGCACTACCAAGATCTCCAGACGCACTACCCAGATATCCAGATGCACTACCCAGATATCCAGATGCACTACCCAGATCTCCAGATGCACTACCAGGTTCTCCAGATGTGAAGATGTCAACACTTCCCCTTTCTGCCTCCTGTTGTTCTCCAGAGGTAGACTGGTCTCCAGAGAAGACATCACTGTCTCCGCTAAACTTGACTTCCACATCTGACCCAGATCCATCACCGCTGGAGGTGGAGGTGCCAGACTCTCCAGAGAAATCTCCATTGGCTGAATGTTCAGCTGAACCAGAGCCCGAAAAATCAACTGGTACCGGAATGGTTTTGACTGTGGGGAATCGTAAGAATCCAGACAAGAATCCAAGAATTAGTTTATTATAGCTTAGTGAGAAAAGTTACCTGTTGTGTTTAGTTTGACAAAACCTATTGTATTACTTTCTAATAAGAAATATTTTATATAAGGCTTATACTCTAATGGCTTTAGAAGTGATTACTAGACAATTTAGTAACACATATATGTGACATTCAAGAAAAAAAAACCTAATATATTAATTGTTTGTATTTAAAAAACTCAAATAAGTATCTCAAACTCTTCACGACTTTAAAAGTGAGTCCTGGTATTAAATTATTACATCAAAATTTTGACACAAGACATTAATAGGTAGTTGATTTAATTGATTGACAAAGTTGTTTATGGCTGTCTTACCTGTAGGAATAACTTTTTGAGGTGTGATGATGGTCTCATTGACAAAGTCAATATCAGTAATGTTTGTACTGGTTTCAGTTTCATTGTAGTCTACAGTAGTTGCAACTAAAAGCAAACAAAATAAGGTTTAAAATCAGAAATTTTTACCTGCATTCACAGTAGAAAGCAAGGCCATATTACATTTATTTTTGTGAGTTTTTGTTTTGTTTACCAAACATTACAACTGTAATAATAAGCCAAGAAAAGAGCAGGGATTTTAAAGTGCTATTTGCATGCATGTGTCTTACCAGTGCTATCAGTGATAGCTATTGTCTTGTTGATAACATCCTCAGTCACTGTGGTCAAATTTACACTGGTTTCATTGTTAACATAAACAACGGGAACTTCAGCTGAAAGAAACAAATTGCAGTGAGCAGATGAAGTTTTCTGGGATGGTTAAAACATGCAGATAAAACGTTGTATCAGTATCATTATAATAAAAATGTAAAACATCAAATATCAACATTGCAGACTATACAACAAGATCACATCTATATTGTTTCACGTGTTTACCTCTTTATCAATTATGTTTTACTTTTCCAATCTTTAAGGTATCCATCAACAACTGATCCCTACCTTAATTGATTCAAACCATGTATCTCTTACTTTTAAATAACTTCCCAGTGTATAATAGCACACGTCAAGATTCACAGTGGCAATGTTCAGGGTTTATTGCCAACTCAACATCTGATTAACAATGCATCTTTCTATTCAAACGAGCCTCAGTGAAATCTGTCTTTCCATGCAATAAAAAAGATTCTTCACCCTCAATAAACATGAAGCAATCATTCTGAGAAAAAATGCAACTGAAATATATAAAATCAATGGTTTATTTACGAAAATAATGAAATTAATGCTTTTTTTTTGCACATAAATGAATCCACACTTAACCCATTCCTACCTCTAAAACAGTAGGCATCATATTGCAAGTCCTCACTGGGGAAGCCTGTCTGGTTGGGGTAGGTGTAGATGGTGTGGACTCCCACCTGGTTGCCTCCACAGTGAGACCTGGGGGTTGTGATAGGGAAGCGGACACTGCGGTCCATTAACCAGCCGGGACTGCACTGGTCAAGTCCTTGATTCCAGGCAGCATAGAGCTCCCCAGGAGTGGCCAGGGTGGCGTTAAGTTTCTCACAGTGATGCACAGCCTCCTCATAAGTGAATCTGCCATAGTCAGTGGTGAAGAAGACCACACCTAACAGAAAGTACAAACAGGCAGAAGTGGTTAAACAGTCTGTTAGAAAGATGTTACAGTTTTGTTTAGAGTGTTGTAGAGGACACAGAAGTGGAAGTTTGATGTCCTCAGAGTGATTAAAGCTCCTCACCTGTCAAACGTTCAACATAGCAGTATACATCATAGAGTTCAGTGGCTGGTCTCAGGCCATAGGATCTGACTCCTTTGAGGTCTAGAAGGTTACCAGCACAGTTTTCTCTGGGTGACACAATTGGATACCTGAGGAAGAAAGAGAGTGTAAGTGCAGTTTAATAAGGACATGGTTTGCTGTACAATAAAAATTATGATATAAAATATTCTTTTATTTCTTTTGATGTCACTATGAGGGCTGCAATCCAGAGTTCAAAGTAAAACATTTCAAACTAAAACTCACTGTACTGTATGACAAAGATAATGTATATTTTGATATATATCTATGCTACATGTCTCACCGGACAGTTTGGTCGCTTAACCAGCCGGCGTCACATTGATGTAGACCTTTCTCAAAGGCTGCCTGCAGCTGCTGAGGACTGGCAATGACTGCCCCAATGTTCTGGCAAGCCTGCTGAGCCTTCAAAAACGTTAGAGTATACCGACCGGTAATGGGTCGATAGTGGAACACCACACCTGGGACAAGATTACAGGATTACAGTGGCAACCTCACTTTTTTGTACTTGTATTGCAGTCCTCTGAAATTTCCTATTAAAATGTAGGGAAAAATGTTCCAGAGGATTCTGTTATTGATTATAACGTGTAAGTGCGTACCAGTCGGAGCCATAGGGGCATCTACATCTGTCATACTTGGAGGTATAGGTAGTGGAGGCAGAGTAACTACTTCCCCAGTTTTGGACTCTTCTTTTTCAGATGAAGGGATGATGCCCGGCACCTGAGCAGGAGGCGCCACGGTAACAATGTATGGGAATGGAGTGGTCTGCCCAGGCACGGCATCTTTGTCTTCATCGGCTAAGGAAATAAAATTGCATTACTGACAAATTATTATAGCCTTAGTAGTCAGCACATCTAGACATTTACACATCCAGTTAGAAAAACACCTCACATATTTATTAAATTTATAAGAGCAATATAGTCAAGTAAAAGAATAAGGGCAGGGAAATACTGATGTTCTCATAATTTGCATTTAAATAAGCAAGCAGTGCTCTGTATTTGGAACTGTGTCTAAAACATAAAGGAGCTATTATAGAAGTATTTAAACATAAAATTTTGACAAAATTAGAATGAGCAGTGCCATTTTAAGTGCTAGTGATCACAACCTAAAGCAAGAGATGTGAAACCTGTTTCAAACCTAGGTATTAGGGTCTCTTTGCTGTTAGTGAATAGATTTAAACACCATAACTCTAAGGAAACCAATATAAAAGTAGCTTGATTGGCCACCTCTGCAAGTTCAACCCAAGAGCATACCACTTGATGGAAAGGTCTGTCTCCAAGTACCCAAAATATAATAATGGGATGTGCCTTTGACTTTCACATCTACTGACAGCGATAATACAAATGTGACCTGTTTTAGAGGCAAAGTTATTGAATTCCAAAAATAACTCAACAGCTAAAGAAAAAAAACAAAAAAAACAAAAATCATCCATGACCAGGCCTCTTGGAATTATGGGCTCTAGAGATTTGAATCAGACGTAGGGTTGTTTGGCCACAGTACAGGTTGATATGCTTGGAGCAGACCACAGACACCATTCAATGAAAAGAACATGATACCAGCGTAGGGTACTAGAGTTCCTAGAGTACTTGCCTTGGAAGCAAATGGCATCATGGCGATCGTCTGGATAGGGGTACCCAGTCTGGTTGGGGAACAGGTAGACGGTTCTCACTCCCAGGAGGCCCCCTCCGCACTGAGGCCTGGCGATGTTGATAGGGTATCGTACACTCCTGTCTGCCAGCCAGCCAGCATTACACACGTCCATACCATTCTTCCAGGCGAGGTAAAGCTCTCCTGTGGTGGCAAGTCTGGCACCAAGTTTAGCACACTGATCTTTTGCCTCGTAAAAGCTAAACTTCTCTACAGACATAGAGTAGAAGACTCTGCCTGGAAGCAAGGAGGGTAGAAGAAGAGAGGAAAGCACAGTGATGTGAACGGATGCAGTTATTTATGCTATGAGGTTTTCTGTGAATCATGGGGAGCTTTGAAAACTTGCCCTTGTTTGCTTAGCCTACCTGGCATCTTTTCAGCAAAACAATACACGTCATAGGTCTCGTTGACGTCTCTCACCCCATAGGTCCTGACACCAGGAAGTTCTCTCTTGTCTCCGTAGCAGGGTTCTCGTGGATGATGGATGGGGTACCTTGAGGAAAGAAAAGAAATAACTGAGAAACGTATTCTAAGTGGTTTTGTCCCCAGCAAAGTAGACACTTTTTAAATTTAACTATCCATCCACATATTTCCTGCTTTCAGTTTTAAACTAAAAGACATTTGTGGTAGGTAAACTGGTGATTCTAAATTGACCGTAGTCATTCATGCCAAAACCTGTGTTGTTGAACTATAGAGCTGCCTGAGGCTAATTCCACCTCAAAGCAGCAAATCTTACAACATGTTCTGCTTTATCATCTCTGATTTGGATAAAAATGTTAAAGTCCAATATTTGAACATTTATGATGACTGCTATGGAATTTTACCTCCACATACAAAATACTTTTCTCGATTTCATTGCCTTATTTGCACATTGAAATCTTAGGCAATGGTTCAACATGACTTCTTCTGAAGCTGTTAAGGATAAAAGCATTAAACCTCTTACTGGACTTTTCTAACATCAAAGTGAATCAGGATTTATAATTTTGGACAGGTACAGAGACAGAATCTTATCATGGACCTGCTCTATTTGTACTCTTGTACTCTCTCTGCATTGAGTGCTTGGCTATTCTTCAATCTTCTGCAACTGTGATAAGTATTTTCAACATTTGATGGTTAAAAAGGGTAAACACTACCTGACCGTCTGATCAGAAAGCCATCCAGCATCACACTGGTGGAATCCATCATCATATGCAGCCTGCAGTTGGGCTAGGGTAGCAATGGTGGCACTGTTCTGGATACAGGCTGCCTTGGCCTTCTCAAATGTCAAGGTGTAACGCGTGGAGATGGCACGGTAGTGGAACACAATACCTATGAGACACATAAAGTTAGCAGAGGGCAGTTCTCAGATAAAAACAAAGTGTATTGTTGGCAACTTTCACTTTGAGTGAAACAGGCACAAACAATGATTGGTTACTGCTTTACACCCTTTTAAAGTGAACAAAGCTATTAGTGGTTTCGTATCGTACCCTGAACTTGCATTTCCACAGTATCGTAGTTGTGCTCGATGCCATGTGTCACCTCACAGCGGTAGATGCCAGAATCTTTGGACCTAAGCTCTGTCATTTCCAGGGTGGCATCAGTGGGAAACAGCGGATAGTTAGCCAACATCGCTCTGTCCAAATAATCTTGCTTGACCTCAACTTTGCCCTGCGATGCCACTAAGATGGTGTCGACTTTGTCCTTGGTGATGTAGGTCCATTTAATGCGGTGGGAGAGTGTAGCGACGGTCAGGGCTCCAGTGTCATTGAGGCTCTTATCCAAGAAGTAACATGGCACCTCCACCTTTCCCCCCAGGAGAGGACGAAGAGGCATCTCCACAGGGATGCTGACATGTAACGTGCTTTCAACATCTGGGATAAAGATAGGCACAATTGTTCGAGGTGCAATTTAATATACTGTGCAGAGATGCAGTCAGGTCAAAAAATCTGGGACCACAATAAACATCTGTTAAATTTCATGCAAAGTGTGAAATAGTAAGACAGATGAAGCAACAAGAGACATTTCAAAACATAAGACAACACAGACCACGAATCAATATTAACCAATTTGTGGCACTGACAAGGTTGAAACCTCACGAGAGCGTAGAGCTGGGCGATAGAACAATAACGATATGTATCGCGATATAACTTTTACTCGATAGAGAAATTAAGCTATCGCGATAGACCTCGCCGCTCTTGTCCTCTTAAAAAAATAAAAATAAAAATAAAAAAAAAAGGTCAGCCAATCCAAATTAAGTAGCGCAGAGCCGAACCAATCACAGCCGCAGCGTCACGTCGCGTGACTTGTTACATACAGCACAAGTGCCAAGCCGCACGCGTGTTTGTTTGGGAAGCAGCCAGCGGGTAATGGAGCCAGCGCGTAATGGAGGAAATGAGTGTGCCGACTAGAAAAATCAACCGAGCGTGACCTTAAGAGAAAACAGATGATGGTTCCAATGCCGGAGAGATTGTCGAACGGAAGAGCCAAAGAAGTTCCGTAGTGTGAAGGTATTTCGGCTATTTCAAGTCTGACAAAAACAGAGTAGCGTGCACTGTAAATTGTGCCGAAAACAAGTCTGGAAATACAATAAACTGGTGCATGCGTCACACTGTGCGCCACGTTATTGTTTCGGTGAAATGAATTTCTACAATACTGTTAATTCTACTCTCTGCAGTGTTTAAATGCTTACATATACACACAGTTACTGTCCCTCCACACATACGACTCTGTTCTGTTTCTATGCCCCAGCTTTGTTTACTTTTTCCCACCGAGGCTTCTAGACTTCTGATTGGCCAACATTTCTGCACGGTTAGGAATCTAGCGCCACCTGCTGCTTTGGCATGTTCATAGCAGCGTTTTCCTTCATTTCTGCCTTTATGTGTGGACGGGATTATTTTTTAAAACGAAAACGGAAAATCTCCGTTTTCAAAAATACCCGTGTACATGTGGACGTAGCCTCAGTCTCTGACTGGAAGCGCTAATTCGTCATTCGGCTTTTGTCAGACTAAAGTAACTGTTAAAACTGTTTGAAAAGCTAAGCTATACAACAAGGAGAGATTGAGTATTTCCTTTTAGTTCTCAGTTTATTTGATATTGACAAAAGTTAGTCAGTTTTGTCTGTTCTTCTGTAAAACAAACTAAGATTTGTTTTTAGAATTAATATTTTGTTTCTAAGTGGAATTGACAATTTAGTCTGTTTCATTTGTTCTATTTTGAAACTTAAACGCTTTAGCGGCTGCCTTTTGTGTAGTTTGCAATTATTTGCCTTTATTTATCTGAAAAAGTCTCATGTTCCTTAAGTACATCTACCCTGTTGAACTTATTATGGGAAATAAATATTTAAATCAAAACAAGCTGCTGATTATTTCACATTTTACTTGTGAGCAACGGCACATTTAAATCTTACAAATATAGTTATTTGGCTTATATCGTGATAGATATCGTTATCGACTGAAATGAAAAAAACATATCGTGATATGTCAGGGGTTTGACATTTGTTCAAACACAGATAAGAGAAATGAGACAACTGCAGACCGACTCAGAAAGTATTAGAAGACGTGCGCACGGGTGAATGCCTCTGAGAAGACACACACACCGAGTGCAGGCTTGCTTGCTTTATTTATAGTGAAAGTAAGTTACATAGTACTTCCTCTTTTAACTGAAAAGGGAGAGGTCAGGCATTATCTCAGCTTATCTGACCTTGCACACATACACTGAAAATAACAATGCAGAAGTATATCATGCTTATCTGACATCACACACTGAGGTAAGGAATGCATTATGTTCTCTTTAACAATAAGCTTGGTTATGTGAAAATATATGAACACACAAAATATAAGGCACACTTGATTATATTGTATTATAGAGATTTGGTTATAATGTATAATGTAGAAAATCTCTTAACATGATATGAAAAAATCTCATATCGCCCAGCTCTACGAGAGCGTAATAATGATACTGCTTATTAAGGACCAGTGGGGAAAGGGGGTGAAGTGTCATCACAAATAGGTAAAGGTATCAGGAATCTAAAACAAAACTGAAGGTCTCTGTACCTTCCTCCTTGCTCATTATGTTAACCTGTAGTGTCATTGGAATGTTATGGTTGTGCTGCAAAGGTGATATGTGTTGGTAGGGAGGGCGGGGGGTGTGGAGGGGGAGAAAAGGGACTTGTAGGGTTTAGGTTTGGGGTAATGTTCTCGGGAAATATTGTATGTTTGTGGTGTGTTGTATAAGACAGTTTCCCTTTGTTCTAAAAGCAAATCAATATTTCATTTTAAAAACTGAAGGTCTCTAAGGCGAACAGTACACGACACTCTCTGAAATCAAAAATGACCATCAGAAGATTAATATATCAAGGTTATTAAAGATCGCAAAGTTGGTAGATAAGTACAACATAACTATAAATTAGCAAACGTCTTGCCCAAAGAAGGCTGACTAGTAGACTATCTGGTACAAAATAAATTATTTTCTTAGGGTGGGCAAAGACATACCAGTATTTAACAAAAAATATTATTTACTTTTTATTTTGAATTCAAATTTCAAATGTCTGGTCAAATACAACTGAACCCTAAACAGTGCAAATTGTCATGGACTTTCCTCCCATTCAACATTAACAGTCATAACTCTTAATATAACTGCTGGTAAAATGCTTCCCCCTGGTGGTGAAAGTTCTTCAGAGGGTATTTACAAAAAGTATCTTTAAGGGGTCAAAATTGGGGAAAAAAAAAAAAAAAGTTTGTAAGAGGCATTAAGAGGAGCAATTAAATTTTGGCCACTTACTATCATGGTCTTCAGAAGATATTGTTGCCCAGATGAGTGGTAAGGACACACACAGCAGAAACAAGGGGGTCATCGTTACCTGAAGAACAGCCAACATTGTAATCGCATTTGTGTACATGCTCATAGCCTTTTTACAATTTTTGCATTATTTATTGTTCACAAGTCGGGTATAACGGGATATAAAATGACACACACTTTTAAAATCTTATGACCAGAAATACATATGAAGTGGTGACACAAGTGTTAGAGTGAATTGAGGATTTAATTATGCCTCTATATGCCGCTGCGTTTCCCCCCCAGACTGTACACATATACTCCGTGTTATTCATTATATCCAGCACTTTTATTTATTGCATCAGCTAAAATGGAAATAGGCCATCATGAGTCTGCAGTATCACTTAGAAATGCTCACTGACGAATGAAAGACCCTCTGTGTCTGGTCACATAAATGTGTTTAGAGCTAAAATAACTTCAGACAGCGAGTAGAAAGTATGAATCATTCATCTCAAAAGGTTCTTCATTTGTGAAAAAATGAATGTTGAATGAAGACTTTTCTTTCAGCAAAACTGTTATATTGTCTGCACTGTGCACGTGTCTGCCTGTAAATGTGTTTGTGTGCCATCTGTAACTTTGAATCATGCCCAACAGTCCCTCAAATGGTCACTTAAGGCTGGCTCCCAATTGATCTCTGTGTTAAAATGAACAACTTTACAGCAGGAATACAGTTTGTAGCCATGTGTAGTTAAACTGTTTTGATCTCTATCACTAAATCCTACTTTATGACCACAAGAGTGAATTCTATATAATTCAAATTGTATTAACTTTTACTTATCTATGGTCCACACACAAGGCACTTCAGGGACTGGCTGTTAGGCTAAAACACGCTAAACTGGACCTCTCAGCTTTGTTTGAACTGTTGCCTGTTGAAGTAAAGTTATTGTGTATACAGTACTTTTCTGTTGGTAAGCGCTGTTGCAATTGTTAGCCTCTGTTAGCTGTTGTTAAGCAGCATAATCGAAACTTTCTTTGAAGGGGATCAAACATTGTTGGACTGATACTTACTGAATAGGGTATCATGCACCAGTTATTTTGATAAATGACATCATATTATTATTTCACTCATAAGTGAGGGCTAATTAGCAGCAAAACACACAAGTCTACACAGTCTACAGATGTTTCCTGCCTTCCAAGCTAGCAGATAATTCAGTACCCATTTTTATTATTTAAATGCAGACATATCTGCCTCTAAAAATCAACATGAGGACGTGCAAAAAGCAAAACTCTCAGGCTTCAAAGCTGTACTCCCAAACCAAACTGTAACACCACACTGGCCACAGTCTTCTTTTATAGACAGACTGACAGACATTTATGTTCTCCTCGGGGTGAATTGCGGCAACATTTTTGTTACACTGACTTGTTATGTAATTCAGTTAATTCAGGTCTAAATAAAAATGACACAGTACTCAGTTTCATGACTAAATAACTGCAAATGTAATTACAAATAGCCTCAGCCTTATTTTGTGCCTTTCACTAATTAGCAAATGCTAAATGACATAGTGCAAACTTTAATTTGAGGTCCAACTATATCAATACATCACACAAACACAAAAATATTTACTCCTGAAGTATCTAAATGCAGCTTCTCATATATATATATATATATATATATATATATATATATATATATATATATATATATATATATATATATATATATATATATATATATATATATATATATATATATATATATATATATATATATATATATACTTTTTAGGTTAGAAAAGCCAGGCACGATACAATTTCAGCCAAACAACATGAGCTTTCGCATCACAAACTCACATCTGTCAAGCACCAACTACCTCATTGCTTATTTTTTCTCAACTTTCCACTGCTCTGACGTGAAGCACGGTCAAACAGGCAGAACCGTTGCAAGTCCCCACTGAACCCTCATTGTGCTGCTTTCACAAGCCCCAAGACAGGCGGCCGAATGCTCCCAGTTCCTTCCAAGCAGCCACAGAGAGACCTTTACAACCAATAAACCTGAAGCTCACAGTCACAAAGCCTTTGCTGACTGACTACTGAGTGACAGCCTCTGGAATGGGCCAAAAGAGAGCTACTGTGAGCTGGCAAATTTTCAATAATTCAACATAGAATTAAAATCAAGCGAGATAATGCAGACATATTAGAGGTCTGTCTGCAGATACATTACACAGCTGAGTGTGTGTCTGCATGTGTGTCTATGTGTCGGGTGTTATTCCATCCTACAGTAGCGTTAACATTTCTCCTGCTGTCTGAGATCTGTCTGCGGGTGAATGCTGGCTCAGTTTTGGAGGAAACACAAAATACCACACAGCATGTGTAGACAGACGGACAAATCCACCCAGGATTGCTTTACTTTTGGCTTTGCCATGCTCAGTCCATAAGTCTTTTCATTAAACTTGTTCAAGAGGTAGAGGCAAAGAAAAAAAAACTTCATAAAAATGTGGCTGCATCTCTCGACCTTGGTAGAGGATGTTTTCTCTGAGTGCCGTTTCACTTATTTTTGGTGTCATTGAGTTTCTGAGTGACTCCTGATTTCCAGCTTTCCAGACTTCTTCTAGTTGCTCTCACATACTATATGTCACCCCTCATTATGAGGCTTTCTTGTAATTTTTTAAAAAGAGGTCTTGAGAAGTAGTTCTCCAGGTTCCTGAAGGTCTTTTTTTCCCCCTTTGGAATTAGCTGGGTTTTTTTGGTTTTTTTACCCATTTTCATTCCAGTCCTTGTACCGGATTATTTTCAGGAGAATTTTTTTTTTTTTTGTTAAGATTATTAAAATTCTATAATTAATCAGAATCAGAATTAACAAAGTAATCTGATTCAGATTCTCATAACTTATTACCACATTACAAGTTTCTCAGATTGATTTCCCAAAACCCCTCTCATTAACATATACTTATTAATGCTTGCATATAAGTAGTTACAGTTAAAAGTTGGATCTTAATGTCCGTATCGACTCTTTTTAGTTAGTTAGTTACTGTTTTTGTCTGTTTCTATTATCAAAATGATGCCAAGGTATGGATATGCCAGAAAAAGAAACAATTTAACAGCAACTGGAAAGCCTGTTTTCTCCTGGCTTAGTTTCTTGTCTTGCAGTCTTCGTGGTGCATAATTCACAGTGATGCCAAGTGTGGTGAAAAGGGTGACAGACTTTAAAACTTTCCACCAGAGTGCAGTGTCATTAAAGGGAGCTATTATTCGTCAAGCTTTTTTTAAAAAAAAATCTTGGACTCTACTAGAGTAGCTTGGCTTTTCTTTTTTCTTTTTTTCTTTTTCTTTTTTTTACCTTACAGGACCTCAGTTATCCTCTGCCTGACAAAAGACCTTTTAGCTCCTCAACTCTTTAGGGCATCTTTCTTCTGACTGGCTGCCCCTCACTCAGGAAGCGGGTGGGTGGGACTTGTGTGCTCACAACAGGAACTGCGGGGCTTAGATGACCACATTAAGGATATCTGCTCTTTTTGACATCACATGGAGCCAAGTGAAGGGGGAAAAACTGCTTCAAAATTTTTAGAGCAGTCTGAAGCCTTAACTTTTGATTTGCAGGGATTAGCAGGGAGCATAAACTGGCTTCACTGTCTGGAATGTTGGCATCCACCATTCTCACAATGTATATATGACAGGAAATACAAGAAAGGATCAAGCTGGATGAAGGATGAAGTTTTATTCTTGTCACGAGAGTTCTTGATGAGAGTATAACTCTTTAGATGAATGAGCACTGAATCTTATTGCATATCACATCTTTGTTACAGTCAGGGTGGTCTTTCCAGCACTGCACGAAACTAGCCAAAAGCAGCCAACAATCGACAAACTCTCACAATGGATCGGCACAGAGAAAGCCAGCAAAGTCTTTGCCCATTTCTCTAGCCAAACCAGCCTAAACCTTGCCTCTCTGTTGCTTAGTACCCAATCTCTCAGCAGATCTTAATGCGCCCTTTAAATGCATCATTTAAACTGTGGCACATTTGTGAGCAAACTTTGCCAGCCCAGGTCAAACGAGTCATTCCTCCCTCCACCACAGAGTGCCCATTCAGTCAGTGGGGTGGCTGCAGCGCCCCTGTACAACCGCTGTGGTATGTTCTGCTCCCAGCTGAGGTGGAGGGCAATAAGGCCTTGGTCTGTTCCATCAACGGACAGAGGCGGGGCCTTAATATTCACAACCCTGCCAAGGTAAACACAAGGGAAGCTCCCTCCCCGCAAAACCACCACCACAACGTCACCCTCCACCCACTCTTCTCTAGCCCTACGGCAGGAGAACAGAGTCGACATTGATATGACAGCACACACAGAAACACTGAGCAACACTCACAGATCACTGAGGGGATGTGTTGGAGTACACGTCTGATGCCCCTGGTACAGAAAAAGCACGGGAGTGTGTGCACCTATGGATACGTACTGTAAGGCCTGTGTTTGAGAACACACACACCGACTCTTGCTCAGTGAAAAGTGCGGGGAGCTAAAAAAAAGATTCTCAGATGTTTCTGGATGCATTAATACATGTTTACGTAGTCACCAGTTTAAGAGATAAGAAATAGTTAAATGCGTGATATTTATACACACACACACACACACACACACACACACACACACACACACACACACACACACACACACACACACACACATGCACAAGTAGACACATATACAGACAGACTGACATCAGGAAGAAACTCCAAAGTCTCAAATGTAAGTTGCTGTTTAATAATGCAGAGTGTAAAGGTGTTTGCTTTAAATGAACTCTTTGTCAATTGTTTTTTCATCTCGACATCTGGGAATTACAATTCACAACATGCACTCATGCAGCCTGGTGTAACCATAGTAACAGGATGTCGCTCTACAACACTAATGTCCTATATAAACCTATAAGTGTTATCCCAGGGGAAAGGAATACCAATAACCAAACACAGAGCGGTTTTCTTATCAACAGCTCCACAAAGAGTTTGAATGAAAGAGGAATTTTAGAAAAATTGTACACAATCCTTCACATATTTTGTGCTTGAGACCGCAGAGACCCAAAACTCTAGTAAAAAAAAATAAAAAAATAAAACCTTGTTTAACAATATATTATGTTATATAAGGGCTTAGACAAGGAGTGCTGCAGTGCGTTTTAGTATTTTATTAAATGATACTTTGGGCCAATATCACTGTTGAACCCTGGATAGGTATAGTTGAATCAAATTATTTTAAGCCCCTAGTTTATTACATGATAACACCACCACCCCCCACCCCCACCCCCCCCAAGCCACCAACTGTAACACCACTGGGCTAAATGATGACTGAAAACAACAAGCAAGCACAACATTTAGGTTTTCCTGACTCACGAAGAGAGCTGACACTGACTCTGACACTGATCGGCAGCCTAGTACACTTCATGATACAGTGTGCGATGGGTCCCATAATGCAAACAATTAAAATATTACTTACTACTGTATAAACATGTAAATATGATTTTAAAACATTCTTCAACAATGTAATAAAGTTTAATGGAATTAAAAATGACAAATAAGCATAAAAAATCACTCAGATTTAAGAGAAATTGACTGAACACCCCACAGAAGTCTCCAAACTTCTGTCACATCAAGATGAAATACTGACCAAAATCACGTTAGCATTACCTTCTGTGCCCACTGTAGTGGGTAGTCACCTACATCACTGTCATAGTAGTTATTATCAACAAACTAGTTGAGAAAACTACTGAAAGAAAAAATCAGAAAGTTACCTTTGGTTAGGCATCAGAGTACCTGAATCAATACCTGTCCCCCCAAAGAAGAGGAGGATATGTCAAAGTATCCCCTGAAACCTCTATACAAAATTCCTCGCTAGAGCATCCAGTGGTGAGTTGTAAAACGTACCGTTGATGCTGCAATGCTCCCAGTGCCAGCGACTACAGGGGCCTCTCGCTCCTGCCTGTGTAGGAGTGCAGAAAGAAGCTCTATTCAAATTCTGCCACACATTTAGATGTTGGAAAGAGTGAGGGAGGGAAAGGAGTGGAGAGAGAGAGATGTGGGATCCTCCTGCCAGTTGGTGAGGTCATGCAAACAGCCTTGAATATCAAAGCTGAAGAAGTAAATCAGTCATCAGTCTGGTCAGTGTCAGATTAGCACTGAGTGTGTGTGTGTGCTCAAAATGTATAGAATAAATCACTATATGAATAGACAAGCTTTATTTAATCCCACACTGGGGAAATTCACTTGTTAGAGATATATAAGAAAAATAAAAATCGAAAAGAAATTAAGAAAACAAATCGTGTGCAAAAAATAATATGATTTTATGTACATAAAGTGTAGTGGCATTTTTCCTGTGTGGATAATGGTACCGTCTGGCTGCTATCAGGATGAAGGACTTACAATAGTGCTGGGGTTGGGAGGTGTTGTCCATAATGGGCATTCACTTGGCTGACGTCCTCCTCTCACCCACCTCCTCTGTGGGGTCTAGGGGACTGGACAGGCCAGAGCTGGCCCTCTAACAGTGTATTAAGCCGTTTCCTGTCCATCTGTAATAAGTAAGTAATACTTATTACTTATAAGTAATAAGTAGCTACTCCAAGGAGAATTGTACCATCTATTTTTATCTTTACCTTTTGCATAGGTAAATACTCAAGTAAAGTACAGATATCTGAAAATTCTACAAGTACAGTAACAAGGTATTTGTACTTTATTACTTCCTACCTCTGCCAGCAGACAACTGCATAAAAGATAACAGAAGCCATCACTGTGAACACCCAAAAGATCTCAGCCAGCCCAGCAGATAGAGCCGACTTTGGCCCTTCTTATACTGAGCATGAGCGTTATGTGGCCAGTCCAGCTGATTGTTAAGGTGAACAATCAGCTGTGTTTAAGGTGAGAACTTCTTAAATCAAATCAAATCACTTTTATTGTCACATCACATGTGCAGGCACACTGGCACAGCACATGCGAGTGAAATTCTTGTGTGCGAGCCCCACAAGCAACAGAGATGTGCAAACACAACAACACAAACGAGCAAAATACAAGAATGGCCAACCTGAAACTAATAAATATATGTACAATATATAATAGTGTATGCATTTCTGGATGTGTATACTAAATATTTTCCTACGTGTGTGTGTGTGTGTGTGTGTGTGTGTGTGTGTGTGTGTGTGTATCCACATTTTTACAAATTAAATAGTAAAAAAAATAATAATAATAAAATATATAAAATATACAGAGTGAGACATGTGCAAAACAAGTGGCATTTATATACAGTATGGAGTGCATAATGTTGAAGTTCCAGTAGTGAAGCTGAGGTGTCTATGACGTGTTCAGCAGTCTGATGGCCTGATGGAAAAAGCTGTCTCTCAGTCTGCTGGTACGGGACCGGATGCTGCAGAACCTCCTTCCTGATGGAAGCAGTCTGAACAGTTTATGGCTGGGGTGACTGGAGTCCTTGATGATCCTCCCCGCTTTCCTCAGGCAGCGCTTCCTGTAGATGTCTTGGAGGGAGGGAAGCTCACCTCCAATTATCCGTTCAGAGCACCGCACTACTCGCTGGAGAGCTTTGCAGTTGTAGGCGGTGCTGTTGCCATACCAGGTGGTGATGCATCCAGTGAGGATGCTCTCAATGGCACAGTGATAGAAGGTCCTGAGGATGCGGGGGCTCATGCCGAATCTTTTCAGTCTCCTGAGAAAGAAGAAGCGCTGCTGCGCCTTCTTCACTGTTTTGTTTGTGTGTACTGACCACGTAAGATCCTCAGCCAGGTGTACGCCAAGGAACCGGAAGCTGCTCACTCTCTCCACAGCAGCGCCGTTGATGGTGATGGGGGTGTGTACTTCTCTGCACCTCCGGAAGTCCACTATCAACTCCTTTGTCTTTGCGACGTTGAGGGTGAGATGGTTGTCTTGACACCAGTGGGTCAGGGCGCTGACCTCCTCCCTGTAAGCCGTCTCATCACCGTTGGTGATAAGACCCAC
Organism: Astatotilapia calliptera; assembly: GCF_964374335.1. Lineage (NCBI taxonomy): Eukaryota > Metazoa > Chordata > Actinopteri > Cichliformes > Cichlidae > Astatotilapia > Astatotilapia calliptera. The sequence goes on from NC_137428.1 coordinate 48,098,734, forward strand.
CACTGTAGTGTCGTCCGCAAACTTCACAATGATGTTGGAGCTGTTAGTGGCTGTGCAGTCGTAGGTGTAGAGTGAGTACAAGAGAGGGCTCAGTACACACCCCTGTGGAGCACCAGTGTTCAGTGTGATGGGGGATGAGGTGATGCTGCCCAGTCTGACCACCTGGCGTCTGTCAGACAGGAAGCTAAGGATCCAGCTGCAGAGGGAGCTGCTCAGTCCTAGATCCTGCAGTTTCCTGTCCAGCTTCGAGGGAACGATGGTATTGAATGCTGAGCTGTAATCTACAAACAGCATCTGGTATTATATCTGAGTGAATGATTAACTGTGACTTTGAGTCAAAGGTGCTTCAAGTGGGTCTCAAGACTGGCAGCCTGTAGAAGTCTATACAGGCGCTGTGGAGAACATCCTCACACAGAACATCACATCCTGGTATGGAAACAGCTGTGTCAAGGATAAAAAAGCTCTCCAGAGAGTGATCCGTATGGCAGAACGCTGCTGCAGGACTGCTCTCCCTTCCCTACAGGACATTTACATCAGGAGGTACTGGACTAGAGCAACTCAGGCTTTTAAGGACCCGTCACATCCCAGCAACAAACTTCCAGCTTCTGAAATCAGGCAGAAGGTTTCTGCACCATCCGAACAAAAACAGAGAGGCTCAAGAGGAGTTTTTATCCTCAGGCCATTCGTGTGTTGAATCAGCCAAAAGGGAAACTAGTGAAAAAACTGAAGATGAGAAGGGAAAAAATGTAAGTGAATGAGTGGAGGACGGACAGATGGATATGCAGGTAGGCAGGCTGACTGACTGAGGGCTCAAACAGACACATCAGATAACACACCAGGGAACACAGACGAACTAAATCTGACTAACGAGGCCGGGGAAGCAAAATTGAACATATGCATACAAGACAGGGGATGTACAAAATAAAGCGGGAAGTAACGCACACCAAGACTGAGGCAGAGACACGTGAATTTGACACTGGTACTAGGGAATGAACAGACATGACAGACTGAGAAGACAAAAGGAAAAACCAGAGAGATCAGAAAGACAACACTGGAGACAGAACACAGAGAAAAGACAAATACAGCCTGGACATGAAGAAGGGTACAGAAACATCGTAGAGAAACATAAAACTCCCTTGAATGAATACCAAGGCCAAACATACTCAAAAACCATGACAGGGTTAACAAATCAGTTGTTAAAACAACATTATGTATGAATATTCTCTGTAATAATGCTAGAAAGGTTAAATGGTATATTTGGTAACAGTAACAGGTGTTTGCGAGGTTTCTGATAAAAGGAAAAAAAACAGATCATAAACTGTGAATGTGTGTTTCCATGTATGCATGAATGCACACAGTATATACTGTGTCTGCCGCTGGTGTCTGCGTCCATTTGGTTTCAAGTTAAACATGCTAATGTTGGTCTGAGGTTGAGGAAAGGTGTGCCTGCCATTCGTCTCCCACCAAACGCTATTCAGATCCGTAAATACTGGCTGTGTGTTCCCTGCACTCACTGACACACGCTTACCATATACATCTTCAAAGGAGAATTTATTAACAGCTGATTTGCTCTAATTTTGCACTTATTTGCAGACTCTGTTTGTTCAGCACACAGATGAAATAGAGGCATCATGTTTACTCGCCATCATTCATATGAATTAGCTGCTGAATGCTGACATATTAAAAAGAGCAGTGCAAAAATAGAGATGCCTCACAATATATTTTATAGGTTTATGTTGCAGCTTTTTATATTCAGGGAAAGTTTGCCTTGTGATGCACAATGTTTTTTATCCACATTTTCCCCCCATTTAAAGATATATAGCTCAACAACATTTTCTAATACTGGCAGCCTACTAGCTCTACTGGAAAGCTGTTGTGCAAACATACTTCAACATAAGCTGCTGAAGTCTTTTCTAAGTCAGAAGTTCTGGGAATTCCAAATTTGCCTACAATGGTAGATAAACAAGCTACAAAGATAAACAAGCAGCTAGAGACTGGGAATTGTGTAATACTAAAAGGTGCCACTCCACATGCATTTTAGGAAAAATGTTTGCTCATTTATTTCACTACTGTTCAGTTTTGCCACATGGAAGCCCCCCATCCCACCAACAGCCAGAAGTAACTCCCTTATTTTCTTATCCCAGACTGACTTGTAGGGATTTGTGAGTATGACTTTTCCTTTCTCATGGTAAAAGCGGCCAAGAGTGCTAGTGAGCCAACCTCTACAGATGCTCCACAAGTGAAAAATATCAGGCAAAGGAACATTAGCTCAAACCATAAGACAAAAGCTGCTATGTCTAGTTTTTTTTAATGATATTGTGAAACAACTAGTGTCCCACATTTCTCTGAAACAAGAAGGATTATCTGGCAGAATTCCAACAATAATATATTAAGGGTTTGATATAATCAGTAAGAAAATACCTGTTAACAGGAAGTTCTTCTTTCCCACTGTCGCCAAGTGATTACTCTTACGGGGTGTCTGATTGCTGGAGTTTTCACTGTATTATTGTATGTCTTTACCTTAAGCTTTTACACTCAGAAGCTGCATTATTCTTGTATACTGTCCACAGCTGAAATGTACGAAACATATTGGGTTGTATAAATGACCAAGTCTTCATTGCTGTTGTTCTTGTAAAAGCAGATGTAAGACAAGCTCTGCAGCAGCTGCAGTCACAGGTTACCAGTGTGAGAGAGAAGTCAAATCTTGAAAACCATCCATCTATTCTCTTCCTTATCAGGGTCACGGGAGAGGCTGGAGCCTATCCCAGCTACCATAGGGTGATAGGTGGGGTTACACCCTGGACAGGTCGTCAACCTGTTGCAGGGTTAACACAGACAATCATTTGCACCTTTGGGCCATTTAGAAGGACCAATTAACCTAACTTCATTAATTACAGGTCTTTGGATTGTAGGAGGACGCTAGAGTACCCGAAGGGAACCCATGCAAACACAGGGAGAAACTCCACACAGAAAGGCTCCGGCCAGCTGGTGGAGTTGAACTCAGGACCTTCTTGCTGTGAGGCAACAGTGCTGCTAAACACCATGCTCACATTTGTGTTGATTCACTTTCTTTTTACTCGTTTTGCCAATTCTAACATCTCATAAGTATAAAGCCATGACTTGAGTGCATGTTTTGTTGGCTGAACACAGCAAAAAAGAACAAGTAACACAAGCGATTGTTGTGAGATTAATGTGTCTGAGATTATCACATGGTGAGAATATGGAAGATGGCGTTTGCACCTACAGTCTGGTGTTTGGATATTTCCTGAAACTGTTTCTTTTAGAGGTTTTAACAGATTTTTAGTCAATGCTCTGATTCTTTGCTTTAAGGTCAGAACATTGTTCTTGTGGAAGCTGCAGAAAGTGAGACACTTTTGTGTTTTTACTGTGGCAAAAAGTAAAGAAATTATTGTGTCATTTGTCTGAAATTTCACTGAGGTTGTTAAAGCTCTGAATGTACAGTACGGGCTTTATGTGTCGAGCTAACTATAATAAAAGCACATAAGAGTCTCCAGAAACACACAGCGTGTTTTCACAGTTTGGGTCGTAAAGAGAATGCGTGTTCTTGTATCTGCTCACTCACAAAAATCAGTAACATTACTTTTTAAATTGTTGTGATATCCTGTTGCTTGCCAGCTTATACAATATCTAAATGTGGCATGAATGTCCCTTTTGTTCTTAGGAGCATGAGGAATTTGGTCAATTTGTTTTATGAGTTAACTTAACCAGAGATTCGTGTTCACCTAAAATGGTTGTTTTTGTATTTGTTCATGTGTAATTTGTCTGTGCGTCTTTGTCAAACCCTCGCTTGTGGCTTGTTTCAGTTCATTTACTGCCTCTGTGAGGGAAGACTTTCAGCTAGAAGCATTACGCAGCACAGAGTACACCTGAAAGACCTCTCAGAGTGTATAACGGTGGTCAAGACAGAGACGCTTGTGTTTTCTCTCTCAGGCTCAAATGATCCAAATATGAGCAGCCGCATGCTGGAAACAAGCTGGAATATTGCTGACACAGGTTTTCAGATGGGATCAACCAGACTGAGGCTTCTTCTTGGGGGTGACAAATTTCAAGCTTTGTAAAAGTGCTGAGACGTTTGTTTAAGTTCGTGGATTTTCTGTTCACACATAGGCAAAACTGCCTATGCACCCACTCACACACTCTTGCAGTATGCTTATACTGAAACATATGGTGATGAATGTTGTGGGTTTATATATCGACGGATTCTTCTTTGATAGGTTTGCAGGATAGCATAACGCACAGAACAAATCAGTGATCACCAACAATGAATGCATCAGACACAGCATGAAAAACAAGGATCTGGCATAGAGCTGGGTTGCAAAGAGGCTTGGTGAGGCAGTGGCAACAGTAGACAGGCTACTGAAGTTTGCATTGTGCACCATTTAGGAGGTTTAACAGTTAATTGTGTCGAAGGGTATCAGCTGAGAAATCAGAAATGGACTAATGTGCCAAGATCTAGGCAAGAGTTTGAGTTTGTTGCTGCCTTAAAGTAAGGCTATGTTATAATTTAGACTTAATGATTTTGTCATCCTCCCTCAGTCCTTGTGCGACCTGACATTTTCTGTCTGTCTCTCTGGTTTGGTTTTGCTCGCTTCTGTATCTGTGTGTACGAGGTGCACTGATAGGATGCAGCCCTGGTTTACACTTTCCACACGTCTCCGCACACCTGTTGGAAATGATGTACCTGGCTCTGATGACCTCATTGAAGTCGCTTCATGCCGTTTTTCTTACCTGCTTTTCTAGCGCTCAGGTTTGCTTGGAGGACTGGTGGATACTGAGCAGGGAGCAGCTACTTGTTGTTTGGAATCTGTGAGGAGTCTGAAGGGAGACTGGGACAGTCACTAATGTTGTTCTTTGAATATTGTTGTTGAAAATTCACAGTAAATAAATGCATTAAACTCTGACCTGGAGCCTCCATTTGAGTCCTGCGTATTCCCAGAACCTTGACATCTTTAGATGATCTCCTGACATTTGTTCTATAAGCATGAGATTCACACTATTTAATAGGGGAAATTCGGACTAAACTATTGGGTAAAATTACAAGTCCTCCTGGGTTTGTGATCACGGGACTTTTACTGTAGCTTCATTAGGCTGAAGGTTGCAGCTTTGTTTGTTTTTTTCACAAAAAATTAAACTGCACACAATTATAAATATGTGAAGCTAACTCCAACAGCAGGACTCCAAAACTGCTAAAGGCCCTCAAAACAAGACTTTTCTAAATCTGAGAACACAAACTTTGTTTAGCACACACCACTCAGAGAGTGAGCGGTGCTGCTTTAACACAGTGGTTACCGATCAGTCTCACTCATGCTGCTCATGTGGAAGAGCAATCATGTGTCAGAGAAAAACCGATTTGGCTGTGGTCCTCTGGTTCGACCATGATCAAAGATGGGATGCAGAGTGATGTTTCATTGCAATTTGCAATTTTTTTTTCTTTTTGGTCAGTTCAGATAAATATTTAGTGATAAATAAAGATGAGATAAATATTGCAGTAATAAATAAACATTTCCTTTGTTAGCTTTACGCATTTGTGCACTGTTTTATTTTAGTTGTGTTGCTCATTGTACATTGTATTTTTTAGGTATGTGAAATGATCGAGTTTTACATGTTGATCAGGTTTGTTTAGTACAAATTAGTGTAGATGTTTCTGGTGCACCTTCACGTACAGGTGCACAGATACCTGAAACTATGGTGTTGTTCTATATGCTACAAGTGTTGCTGGAGCTTTAACCTCTAAATAACCTAATGGCCCCTACATATAAAAGCCAGGAAACGCTTTCAAAATAAAACTTGCTAAATTAGAAATGCTTGTAAATGAGTGTAAAAACAACGCTGTGATTTTAGCAGCAGTAAAAATGCACACATCTGGTTTTGCACAAGGACCTAATTTGCTACTGCAAATATCCTATGTAGAATATATTACTGTATAAATGTCAGAGGTCCTGACATGGAACAACTCTACAGTTTACAGAGTTAAACTGGTGTCCATACTCTGCTGGCTTTAAATACACACACACACGCACGCACGCACGCACGCACGCACACACACACACACGCGCACACAGAAAGACAGACTGGTAAACAGTTAAGAAATAGATAAACATTTACAGGCTTTCCAGGTCTCTCTGCATGGGTGCCTAATGACACTTCTTTAGGATCCAGACACAACCAGATGGCATCTCTATTTCGCAACAGCTTACATGGTGTCATATGGTATTTCTCAGCAACATCATGGGGTCAGGCGACAGCTTGGAGAAACAATAACATACTGTAGGCATGCCAGGAAATCATCAAGCAGAAGAGCTCTTTGCGTTCATTAATTGGCTGCTTGTAAACAATTGTGATTTGATTTAATTGTAATTTCATTTTTTTCCCACGTATGTAATTAAGGCTCATTGGGAGCTGGAGTCTAACACAGCTGTGATACGACAAGAGATGGGGTACACCCTGGACAGATCACCACTCTGTCACAGGGCTAACACAGAGATACAAACAACCATTCAAACTCACATTCAAACCTACAGCCAGTTTAGGATCACCAATTAACCTAACCCCACTAACTGCATGTGTCTGGACTGTGTGAGGGTGAACCAAGAGAACCCAGCAAACACAGGGAGAACATGCAAACCCCACACAGAGAGGCTCCAGCCAGATGGTGGATTCAAACGGACCTACTGTGAGGCAACAGTGCTAAACGCCACACCATTATTTGATTTATTTCATGTTATAAACATTTAAACAATGTGACTTTTAGGATGTTTGACAAATCCATCACCTCAGATTGTTTATTTGTACTCTATGCTTATGCAAGATTGCTGGTTACAAATTTACAGAAGTACAGTAAATGATGAAGTCCGCCTCCAAAATGTGTTTGATGTTTGATGTTGTCAAGCTGGACGTACACCAGCGTTTTGTTTTTCTGATTCTTTCACCAAAAGTAAATCTAATCTGACATCAGTTTAAGTGTGTGAGAAAACTCACACAAACACCAGGACATCATTTAAACTCCACACACAAAATTCAAAGCCAGGATGGTTTAGAAATGTCTGAACATTTTTTCAGCTGCTTCCTTATCAACCAAAGGTTTGTCATAGAAGATTTCTCCATACATTTAACTTAATACACTTTTATGTTGCAAACAAACCCAAATGGATTTGTGTCTCTTTGTCTGGATCAGGCAACTGCGTACCATGGGTCTTATCTTCAGACATATCTCCAAAGCTTTTTTTCTGGAACTATGATTTCTGAGCAGTATTTCCCGCAATGTCATTTCTTGCTCAGTAGATGGCATCAACTCTGCCAAACATACATAGATTTATGTCTGAATGCATGATTTATGTTTAAAATAACTTCAAGGCATGACTTGTAGGGGTTTATCCTGTGAAATGTTAGCAGTTTCAATACATTTTCAGTGCATTCACATAATATATATTCTTATATGCTTTGGAACCTAAAATCAAAAATGTCAGGTGGGGCCACTTTCTGTTGACAAATATGATTAAAAACGGTTTTCATATGACACTAAAATCAAAATAAAAACCTTTGCTAAGATTTTTTAATTGCTAAGACAAGTTCTAAAAAATAATAACAGTGAAAAGTGTATTTCATCAGACAGATGAGCTCATAGGGTTTTAATGGGGTTATGATAAGATTTGTTTCACTCTCTTAAATAAGGTTAAAAATGGCTAAATTCAGCTCTTATGGAGACTGGTACTCTTTCTAAGTCAGGAAGTACAACCAATGCAAAACTAGGACAACCTTAAGTTATCTAAAAAAAAAATCTTTATTTTATTTAAAAATTCACACTTAGTGCAGGTACCTTAATAAAAGCATATTTAAAGTAGAAATACCTGGGAAAAGTCAAGTGATGCAACCAGGAAGTGAGGAAGAAGCATCACTTAATAAAATGAATGATTTTACACTGTAAGGTTATTTATCAGACATCTAAACTGTGTATCAGATTAAATATGCTTGGACACAAAAATATGCATGTGATGTCAATGACCCATATATAAAGACACATCTTTTCCTCTATTTGCCCAGAACTAAGGAACAAAGGTCTCTAATGTGAAAGTGAAGGCTTCATGTCATAAGGCCTTCTTTCAACCAGTCCTGGCTGCCCACCTCCTCCTGATATCTGTTAAGAACATGGGGTTTTGTGTGTGTGTGTGTGTGTGTGTGTGTGTGTGTGTGTGTGTGTGTGTGTGTGTGTGTGTGTGTGTGTGTGTGTGTGTGTGTGTGTGTGTGTGTGTGTGTGTGTGTGTGTGTGTGTGTGTGTTGACACAGTCTCTTGCAGTCTATCAAGTGGGAGGGCTACATTTTTACAGGCACTCTGTAGAAGTGAATAGCTGCTTTATATCTGTCAGGCCTTACTCGCTAAATATAAATGCATGTACGCATGTCTGTGTGCCCACACTGATAGCTCAAGTGAGTGCATCTGGGCAAAAAATGGACAGATAGATCTCGTTTTTACCATTCTGTAATTTTCCTTAACAGACTGTGCTATGTGTTTCTAGGAAAAGAGAAAAAAAGTAGCTTTATGGTGCAACTGTTTGCTGCAGTCCCATTCCTAATTGCTGAGAAAAAGAAATGTGTCACCAATTTAAAAAAAAAAAAACGAAACAAAAACATGGATACTAATGATTTACAGACTTCGAGAGGAAATGCTGACCAATACGAAAATCGCACCATTTACGTTTAGATGGATGATAGTTGACTACCCCCACCCCCACCCCCTTTTTTTTGTTTCAGTCAAAGTTGATCCATTTAGGAATACGCTAACCATGCTAATGTCCTCAAAGATCAGCTTCCTTCAACAATCCAGGTGAGAATCTGTGCATCTTCCAGCATGGTTTCATACCATGTCACAGTTCAAAAGTAAGATAACTAAGTGGTTATATTTTGGTTACACAGGCACACAGGCAAACTTAGGCTACTTATACGCACGCTGTGATACAATTACATTGTAGTTTCAACTAAAATACATTGGAATTCAGTTTAATTACAGGAGAATTACGCTGTTAAAATAAACACACACACAAAATCCCACTGGGAAAAATATCCAGAACCATGGCACAGCAGGGTGAAAAACTACAGAAAATACTAACATAAATGGTCTTATTGAGGTGATAGAGCAACTTTGTACTTAGGCACAGATTCTCCAGGTTTCTGGAACTGTTTTGGAGGATGAAGCATCATCGTTCCAACACATTTTCCTTCAGTGGTGTCTTCATGATGGCGGTGGAGAATGTTATTTAATGTTTAATACAACTAAATTCTCCTATAGATGTTCAGTTGAATTGAGATCAGGTGACTGCAAAGGCGATTTCACATGATCATTAATTTCATATTCATCCAACTGTACACTGACCCCGAATAGAGCCACTGAATCCCTTTTTCCTTTAATATTTACTCATCTGCATGAATTAGCAGTGTTTTACTTCCTTAAAACCTAATTACAATACTATACTAAAATGCACTAATTGACATTTTAACCACTGTGTTCTACTGTACTGCATTTGTTGACTATTAAACTGTTTTTGATGTTTTTAAAAAACAAAGAACAAAGGTGATTCTTTTGCCGCTCTGTCACTGCTGCATTATTAAACCACAGTGAGAAATATCAGTGTTGTCATGTATGAAGATAAAGGAAATGCGACGGAATGAAGAGCGATAACAAAATGTTCGCTCACTTCAGGGAATCTTTGGGGGAAAAGGAGAGAAGGTAGCACACAGAGAGGCTTGATGCACCCGTTCACCTCTTTAACTGTCAGTAATGACTGTTCACAGTCTTTACCCATGCAAGAAAACTACATGAGGAGAAGTATCCAAGATGTTTTTTTTAATTATTTGGTTTAACATTAAGCTAAGTTGGCCTCAGTGCACACATTTAACCACCTCCTCTGTAAATGCTCACTGTTACTTTACTGCTTACAGTTTAATGACTTTTTAGCAAAGAAGTCTTTCAAATAAAAAGTTCCCTCCTGGTTTTTGTCTCCTTGCAAGTGAAACGTGACTTAAAGCATACAAAATAAGAGTGAATGAGCGTGAGCTTACCGAATCAGTGGAGACAGAGCTCTTCAGAGTGCATTTAGTTAGTTATTTCACACACAATTCATAATTTCCATTGGGTAAAAAGGAGATTTTTGAACACTGGATAGGTGGTGAGAGAGAAGATGAGAGAAGGAGGGAGTGGTGGTTACTGGTTTTAGTGAACACTACTTCCTTATGCTGCACAGACTGGCTTCCCTTATTCTGCTGCATGATGGGGCAGAGAGACTCTCCACATTTTCTTGACAGGTTGCCAGATTCACATCAGCCTCACCAGGCTGTCTGGCAGTGAACGCACCGTGCCAGACTTTTTTGGTCTCATGCTGGGAACAACTTCATGGGAAGCAAAGAGAACTGCAGCATTGGGAAGTAATACATGTGAAGCTTGCATCATATTTTAGCTGACAGCCTTGTGGAATAAAGTGAAATTAAAAATCTTTGTGTGTTATATAACTCAAAGCATGCAATCCATCCTTCCATCCATGAAATAATGAAGAAGGAGGAATACTTCCATATTCTTTAATTTCACCTCAAATCGACAGCTAGATAGTTAACACTTAGACACAGCTGGATGCTTCAACAGGACGATGATCCCAAACGCAGATCAAAATCGGTTCAGGAATAGATAAAGCAGGCTAGCATTAAACTTCTGGAATGGCACAACCAATGCCCCCAACTGAACCCTATTGAAATGAGGAGATTATGGTTAAAAGCTGGGTCTGTGCAAGGAAACTAACTGAGAAGAGTCATTAAATATTCACCCAAGATTAATGCCAGAAGCCCGCGGATGGCTACCAAAAGTGTCTGGTCGAGGTGCCACTTGGTAAGGGACTCTTAATTAAATATTAGTGGAGGTGTAAATGTGAGCCTGGCCTGCCAACAAAGGAAGAGACGAGGAGGAAAGTGTGTCAGGAGGCATCAAGAGAGAAGGAAACGCAGTAATAGTAGAGACTCTAAATGTAGGGACGATGCCTGGTAAAGGGAGGCAGTTGGGTGATGTGATTCAGGTTAAAATGTGTTTTAAATCTGCACCACTGCTTTTTGTCATGAAATTACCTCCCACCTACACCCTCATCTTTTTTCTACTGCAGAAACAAAAGTCGGCTTTTAATGAAAAGTCCTTCTGTTAATAATAAAACAACTACATTATTATTACTGGTATCTTTGTTTTTAGGGGTACTGTGATGAAATGTAGGAGCCCAAAAATGGTCTAAACTCACTTATGAGAACAACACAGACTACATGTGTGTGACAGATATGGAGACAGATGCAAGAGGAACAGAATGAGTGAGGATGGATGAAATTCATGGGATCAACCATCCACAGCAATGGACAGTGGACAAGAGAGGTGAAGATGAGACTGCAGGCAGGGTGGAGTGGGTGGAGATGTCAGAGGTTATTTGTGACAGAAAGATAGTAGCAAGAATAAAAGGAAATGTTTACAAGATGGTAGTGAGACTTGTGATGTGTGGTTTGGAGATGACAAAAATACAGGAGACTAGAGCTGGAGGAAAAGTTGAAGATGTTAAGATATTCACTGAGAGTGACCAGGTGATTAGGAATGAGTGGGACAGCTCAGGACACAAGGTTAGAGAGCCGAGATGTAGATAGCTTGGACGTGTACAGAGGAAGGACAATATGGAGCACCAGGCAGAAGGGAAAGACAAAGACCACAAGAAGATCAGAAGATCCATGAATCTTCTCTGATCCACATATCTCCAGAAAACATTTATGGATGTAGTTAAGGAGGACGTGCAGACTGTTCGTGTGAAAGAACAAGAAAGATAGGGTGAGATTCAGGCAAATGATCGACCTTTGGCGACCCCTAGAGGGAGCGGCTGGAAGAAAAAGAAGCTTTTTAAATATCTGAATTTTCATTTATGTTTTTAAGCACAATTTTTAATTTTTGTATACTTTAAAAAATCCATTAAACAATTCTTCTATCATTGCTGTGCAGATTCTATAAAATTTTTAGACTATACCAGGGGCGATTCTAGGATCAGAGCTTTGGGCTGCCCAGCCAGGCAAGATAAACTTTACTCTTCACAATGAGACGTCTTCCCTGTCTCTGTCAGTTCCTGCATCCTTAAATGTCTCCAGTTGTCCCGAGTTACCTCTGACTGTCTCCTTGGTGTATTTAAACCCCTGTTCCTCTCTGTCCTCATCGTCTGTTGCCTTCATCTCCATTATCAGCCATTATAATTTTACCATCTCTGTGCAAGTCTGCAAATTTCTTTATTAAATCATAAGATTCTTAAATTCATCAGGTCTCTCTGTGCCTGGGTCCTCGTCACAAAACATGACATCACTGTTTTGTACATTTTAACACAATTTAATCCCCACATTTGTGAAAGAAAAGCAAAACACTTTTTTGAAAAGTCTGTAACAAAACCATCAAATCTGATAAAGGTTTTTAAATGCTGCAAATGAAGAATGGATTGGAATAAAAAAAATACATATTCTAACCTTAATTACTGGGGGAGAATAATGAATGGTGATCATAGTGAGTAAGAAGTAAACTGAGTGCATTTTTTGTCAGAGATTCACTTTGAATGTGTATTTATAATACAATACACTCAATACACAAAAAATACACAAAATACACTCCAAAAATAGAGTTCTTGAAATGTACAAATGTACAAAATGTTGATAAAAAATGATAAAAAATGGAAGCAACTTTGCCTATGGTACAATGTATGAAAAGAACTTTACTGCAGATACTACTACGGCTCTGCAGATTTTTTTCTTTTATTTTAACCTATGTCGCTGCACCTTGAGTTTGGCAAATCTGTCTGTCACTTTTTGGTGGTCAACTCTCTCAAGCAGTTTAACAGTTTCTGTTGTCCCGGTCACTGTTTCCTGTCTGTTTCCTTACCTGTTTCTTCCTGACCTTGTGCTTCCTCCTCACGTTCCTCTCTTTCCTCTCTCCCTCTTTGGACTGACAATCATACACAAATAGATTGTATTCAATTACATGAAAAAATTACATTAATTTGAAAAAAATATATATTATTAAGATCACTAATAAAAAAAAGTCCTCTCTCAGTGTACTTTCAACCAAAAGGTAAATAACCAAACCACATGTACATCTAACAAAAGATATAAATATTGAAACTCTGATCCAACATTATCCTTTATTGACGGATCATTTGTTCTTTCATTGTTACCTGAATGTTGTTCCTGGATTTAATATCGGCACATGCACATATGACAAAGTAAGCAGCTTCTCTCATTCCATTTCAAACAAGAATGGCAACAACAGTAGGCTAAAACAATTTTAAGTTTTAGATTTTAAATAGGCTATATAAATTTCAATCGGAGCAATAAAGAAACATGGTCTGACTCCTACCTAACCTAACTATATAAAGAGTAACTGAAGGTTAAATGCAGCTAATATGTCCTGTTTTAAGCCAGGCACTTACAACTCCTCTCCGCTGCATCTCAGCCACCATCGCTCTGGCAGGTGCTAGAGCCAGAGTAGGGGAGAGCCGAGCTGGAACAAACCATTTTGGGAGGGGGGGGGGGGGGGGGTATCTATACTATTTTTGTTAAAATGTTACGTCTCAACCAAGTACTGTATGCTTTTTATATTTTTATAAGTGTGTCACACAAACAGCAAATATTGTCAAAAAAGTAAGAAATCTTTGGGGGTGCTTTGATTTATTTTGCTGAAGCACCCCCAAAAATGGGCTAAAATTGCCCCTGGACTATACCCTTTTATTCATCTCACCTTGTCTGCAGCGATGCACAATTTGGCCGCTAGGTGGGAGTAACGTCACAGCTTTGACAAACGATACCTTCCGAATAAAAAAGGAGAAAAAAAAGGAAGGAAGCAGCAGCAGCAAAGCGCCAGCACTGACCTCACGTGAACTTAAAATGTCGTTTACAACTTCACAGGCAGTTCAGAAGTAAAGAGAGAGGTAGTAGCCGTTTTCCTTCAGCTCGGGTCAGTCAGCGGAAACAAGGAAGTGAGCAGCTGACTGACTTCCAGTTGTTCTCTGCTGCCGCTGGTAAGACTTGTTCACTTTAACGCTTTGTATTGTCTCGTCGCGGCGGAGCCGTGTGTTCGGAGAAAGTGTGGGTGTGTGTTTTCTTTTTGTTTGCTGGACTTTGTAGAAATGAAGAAAAGCAGCGCAGCTTTTTGTACCCGGCGTGTACGTGTGCGTGAGGGGTGCTGAGTGGTGGGCAGGCTGACGCACTGATTTGTGCGTGTATTTCGTTTCTCTTTGGAGCCACGTTCCCATTTTTAAACCTCCAAAAGCCTCATTCATTGTTTTTGAAGCGAAAGCGGAGGGAGACCTGTAGTGTTTGTCCCTGTTGAGGTGTGTAAAACATTTAGAGAACGAGGGGTTTGCTATTGTGCAAAAGCCATAGTATCAGAACTCATCTGAACCATTTCCTGAACATGAATTCAATGTAAAACACACTGCAAAGAGACTAGGAACACGTGTGTGTGTGTGTGTGTGTGTGTGTGTGTGTGTGTGTGTGTGTGTGTGTGTGTGTGTGTGTGTGTGTGTGTGTGTGTTCTAACAAGGCGAATACTTGTATCCAATGAATACGGAAGTCGGGTTTTTTTTTGTTATTCTAAACACAAAAAATTGCTTGTCTTTATTTTTGTTTACTTATTTATTTATTATTCAATTTATTGTCGAACTATTTTGGTTCAGAAGTTGAAAAAACGAGTCAGCTGTAAACAAAGATCACAACTAGTATCAGTCTGGTCCTCCGTTTGAGCATTTGGAGCACATCCTCTTGTGAAACTCTTGTGAAAAAGGGAATTTAAAAAAAGAAAAACGATCTACACAAAACCCTAATTAAACGCTACCTGGTTCACAACAAACTATTGTTCTAACTGACGGTGTTCAACAGATCCGCATTTTTTTTACATCGCTATAAAAGGATCTATTGACTCCAGACTTACGTGGAACAGTAATCAGTTGTTTTTGTCTTGGCTTTGGCCTGGTAAGTGTTACAGGGATTGGTAACGTGGATAGACAGGCTGTTTTAAAAACATTTCATTAGGCTGTTTTATATTCTTTCATCTTAAGTGAAGAAAATGGCCTAATGAAATGTTTTTAAAACAGCCTGTCTAACACTTACCAGGCCAAAGCCAAGACAAAAACAACTTAAGAAATGTTGGCCACTCTTTATGTATTTTCATTTTCAGACAGAACCAAATCATCACATGCTATAACTTGTCTGGTTTTGTAATAATAAAACAAAGCTTTTGTTGAACTCAAATTAAAGTCAACACTGTATCAAGACAGTTGGGTCAGGTCACGATTACAAAAACAGCCCTGCTGTACTTACCAACTGTATATCATATATTAAAAGACTTTGAACATTTAAAACTGTCTGAGAGCTGAGCTCTTGTTGGGATGCATTCTCTTCTTGCTAACTGAGATGAGTTGGACTTGATGAGCATAAAATCTGAACATCATCTTTGAACACAAAGGTTTTGTTATTTGCATCTCCTCATGTAGAGAAAAGGTTTATTTCAAATCACACATTTCTATAGTAAATAGTTGAAAAACATGAACTTCTAATTGTTTGTCTAATACTTTGGCATTGTATATGTGACCATAGGTGAGCTCTTTATCAGTAGAAAGAGCTGTAAAAGTAATAAAAATACAGTGAAAAGTCCAAAATGTCTGCCCTCCTGCACATTTTCCAAAGCCAGCCAGTTTTAGCTGTGCTGCCTCTGGCCCCGGGCCTTATGTTTGACACCCCTGCTCAACCGGGTTCAGTGTAAGGTAGCCACACAGTTCTTTACTCACTCTTTAGGATTCCTCTGTCCTCTCACCCCTAAAGCCATTTTCAGAGCTTTTTCCTTTATGAGAAGTAAACCAGTAAAGCTGCGTAATAGTGGAAAAATCAGGTTGTGTATCTTTCAACCTAACATAAATGAACCTATTACCGGTAGTTTACAGAGGTCGTGTGTCCTGCAGTAACACTCTGATAAGTGTATGTAAGTAGTGGACCTTTATACTGGCAAGCCTTTTATGGGCTCTTTTTTCCCCCCAGTGAAGGCAATTTGTATTTGCATGCAAAGCTAATTGTGTGCTCAGTGCATAATAAATGTATAATCTTGTAGTGGCCGCTGTACCTGCTGTTCCACTGGCTGTGTCATAAAAACGTCACACGCATGTTATCTAGCTCTCCACGGTGATATATTTCAGGGCTGATGTTCACCTGTACTTCAACAGGAGGCTTTATTGAATATAATAATTAACAGCTTTGTTAATGATTTAGTTGTTAACAATTTTTGGAGAACAATAACCTTTGGACCATCTCAAAAATTATGCTTCAGTGACTCAGTAGTTTTTTGTGTTTAATAAAAGGGAGCCAATAACTATTCAATCAGTCCATGGAAAACAAATAGTCCAGCCGCCCATTACGTCTCTGTATTTCTCATTTGATAGCTAATCACAGAATTGCTGATGGCTAAATTGAACTAATGACTGACTCCTCCCCGTCATTATGGCGACACCGGCGAACTGTGGCAGATTGTCTCAAAGGTTAAAAGCCTTTTATTGGAGCCCTGTTGCTGATCTCCGGTGCTGCTGTGATGAGATGACTAATCCCCCCCGGACAAGGAGCTGCAGGTGACAGCTGGGAATGTTATAATTTAGCTGCCTAATTTATTTATGAGCGAGCAAGGTTTTTATTTTTCCAGGGGAACAAAAGAACCGGCAGACTGGAGAGGATGCTGTAGTCATTTTTGTGTGTGGTGCTTTTGTGTATGTCTGTTTGTTCTGCTTTATAGAGAAACATTAACGAATGTGACTTCAGTGGAGCTTCGGTGGTACTGACAGATACAAGATTTCTATTTAGTTTAACAACAGAGAGTGATGCTCTAAAGTTCAATAAATAAATGAAATACTCTCACTTGCCACTGTATTAGGTACACCTTGCTTGTATTGGGCTTGCACCTTCAGAACTGGCCGACTCCATAATAGCATAGATTCAACAGAGATTTTGTTCCATATTGTCATGATGGTATCACACAGTTGATACAGATTTATCATCTGCACATCCAGTTTCCCTTTCCTCCGCATCTGCATCCTGCTATATTGGATTGAGATCTGGTAACTCTTGCAGTCAAAGCATACACTTATTGGATGGTCTTTATCCCACAGCAAGATGTTATTTCTCAAATAATCCCAGCAAAATGCTTCAAAAGGCAAGCTCCAATACCTAGATCAGATGGAGAAGTTTGTTTGCTTGTGTGATTGGGTGACTGTGGCATGTTGTATAGAGTGCTTAGGGTACTCTGGTAGAGTAGAAAAGTGCTATATAAGAATCAGTCCATTTAACATTTACCAAAAACCCTCCAGAGTCTGAGGTTCCTTTCCTCATGGTAGCTCAGTGTCCCTGCCACAATAAGTTAAGTTTGAAGTTAAATAAATGTTCTACTCTGTTTTTAAATATTCAGGATTTATGTAATTTATATTTAACACACTCACTCATCTCACTCAAGTCTTATTTTGTTGCCTGTTAACCATTTATTAAATCTAGACATAGGTGGTAAGCAGCGGCATTGCTTACTACCGATGTGTACGCACCGTGGATACCTCATGAATGCCAATCCAATCTTCAGTGTGCACTATACCTCGAAATATTGTAATGGCAGTGGTGCTAAGAAAGCTGATAGCAAATGCACGCGCTGCTCTCACTGAGCCTTTGCTCAGGCCCTGCCCAGTTATTTATATTAGAATAACTCTAGAATCTGGAATGCTAATTAAAACTTGCACTGCTGTGAAGTGTTTGCATTCAGGTGTTTCTGGCCGTCACACTATATTTCGCTCTGTTCTTTAACTCTGTCTTACTGGTGGCGTGCTAAAGGTCATGACCTTGGTGTAACAAAGGCTGAATGACCTCAGGGTCACTGTCGGTTACTCACAGCAGTTATAGATGTTTATTTACAGTTTATATCTGTTAGAATTCTTTGACCCTCTGGCCAGCAAGAAGGGCTTCCACTTGCTTTACTGCGACCTGTCATCGCCTCAGAGGTCAGTAATGATAAGTTATCTTTGGGCAGTGGCTGGCCTCCCAACTCCCTGCCTTGACTCCTCCCCTTTTAGTTTGTGTGTTGCAGAAGAGGACACGGTTATTTCTGGGTACCAAGGTTAGCCAGGGTCACGTGTGGGATTCAGCTTACGTCCGTCCTGGCTAAAAGTCCAGGACACGGGAGGGACGCGTCTGCTCTTCAGCAGCCAAAGCATTTAACTGCCACTAAAATAATCTGCTCCGCATGTGAGTGGAAGTGACTTTAAATAAGCTCTTAGAGTCATTCAAAGACTGTGGGGCGCGTGCAGTTGGCTTATGTGCCATCACTGAGAGCTGATATGATCTGCCTCGTCTGTTCCCGACAACTTTTCCCCTGGAATCAGCGGTTTGGTACGGGTGGATGGGTCAGCATGGCAGTGGTGTTTATACCGATGAGAGATCTGGATCTGGGTTTGTGTTCTGTTTGTGGACATATAATAATCTCATACATTAGCAAGCTTCTACTTTAAGCTTGGCTTCATTTCACGTATGGCTCATGGGTTTTAGCTCAGCTAAGAGGGTGTGACACATCAGCTTTGCGTACTTATTGTGTGGTCTCGGGTAACATAACAGATAAGCTGTGGCCCTACAGATGCTTATTATATCAAAATGCTTAGGCTGCAAGTCTGAACAGTTAAGCAACTGGTTTCACTATGGTTAGGCCACTTTCTTCTCACCTGAGCCACAGGTGCTGGGACTGTATCCTCACTGTCTGTCTGACTTAATTCACAAAGGTATAATGACCAAGTATATGTATATGAAAATCGTAAACAGAAGTTTCAAAGCGAGCACTTTCATTCTGCGTCTTTTATTCTGATAAATCAGCTTTTTTTTTTTTTTCTTAAATAAACTGTCAAGTCAACTGTAATAAACTCCTTTTTTCCTGCAATAATAAATGTAGAAAAAGTAGTGTGTGTGTGACCTTGTTGGTGTCCGTTTGCACTTCCCAGTTTTTATGGGTGTTACTTGTACATATTGAGCTTGGAGTTTGTTTGCATTAAGTTCTGCGTTTTTTGTGAATGATGTATATCAGTTGGCTGATATTATCAGATGATTGTGGCCTTTCATAGATATACTTGCATTAATATACTGGATGTTGCTCAATATGAAAGCTTTACTGATAATTGCTAGTGGGAAGCCACATTAGCAGTGAATGGTTTGAAACTCCATTGTTTTCTGGCCATTGTTACAACAGTGGCGATAGCGAAACAGCAGCAGCAACAAAGACGATGGCAGGCAGCAGCTCTGGGCTCCATTTCCTCGAACGCCTCTGGGAGATTAAACCTTCAGTTATGCATCAGTGTGTTGTGAAGCAGTTGACTGATAACCCTGACCATAAACTTCATAGAGCAAAAATCTAAATCGGAGCGGTTGAGATCTCTAGATCTATGGACACCTAAAACAATGAATGCATTGATGAAAATACTTGGAAAAGTAGAAGATCTACACTTTAATTTAGACTTGTTCATGGTACTACATATGGTAACACATAGAACAGAGGTAATCAACTAAAACTTAACAAATTCTGGGTCAAATCTGTATCAAAACTTAAGAATTTCCAGAATATAAAGTTCCACATGCAGTATCATTCAGTGCAAGGTATTCAGAAATAGCCCGGCAGTTGTGGAAGTGTCGGTAAACAAAGTACAATTCAATTATAAACTTCTACAATAAGCTGAAGGCTACTCTAAAAACAAAATATTAATAAAATCTTATTTTCTCATTTCAGATGTAAACTATCTCAGCTTTAGACTCTTTTTTTCTCTCTATCCTTCCCCTGACTTACTTTTACAGACTTCTGCATCTCGTGCCTTTATGCAGTCTCTGTTTTCACACTCTGAGTAAAGGATTTGAGAGGTTGAGTAGTGTCACGTGGGATGAGTTATAAAGCACGTGACTTGTCTCCTGTTTCCTGTGTGCAGTCAGTGAGTGCTGCAAAGGCGAAAGAAATGGTTGCACAGATTAAAAAAACATTACCGTAAATAGGAGAAATGTTGCATAGCGTGAAACAGAACTGTGTCTGACACGATCATACTGGGGATCTTCTCACTCAGTTGCATCATGTAGACCCAAGACTAGGCAATAAAACTGCCTTAAACCATTTACAGCAGTCTGAAGCTTGAGATTTAGCTTCACGCAGGTTGCATGTCCATACACGGACATCATAAACAGTCTTTGTATGCATTTATATGATAGGTATCGAGCTGTTTGTATTTTCTATCTTAAGAATGTAAATGCTAGCTAGAGTCAAGGCCACAGTTAAATGTACATGTGACTTGATAGAGGGAAGGCCTGGCTTCTGCTTGGGCCTTGTCGTTATGGAAACAAGAAGTTTGCCAGACTGGCTCTTTAGAAAACAGATATTCATCTAAAAAAAAAAACCTAATCTACAGCATGGGCTCATATTTATGAAAATGACAGGATCTTTTAAAGATTTTTTTTCTATCAATTAAATGTTTAAATTCAATTGGAGGCTTAAGCTCCTCCTCGAGTGTCTAATGAGAGTTTGCAGTGAGGATAAAGCTGGGACTGATTTCACTGATGCATCAGTCTGGCACAAAACTCTGTTTTCTCACACGTCTGTTTGATGGCTGCTCTGTTTTTCTCACAGCACATTATTAGTATAAGCTTCTTTTGCTTGCTCTGTAATGACAAGGGGATTCCTCAGCACTTAATTCCTTATGTTTGATTTGGCAGGATTTTTTTTTTTAAAATGCCAAATTCCCTTGCTGACACAACGCTGAAAGGATTTGTCTCCCACAGATTATATGTATAAGTGCAATGTCAAACATCGAGGAATGAACATGAATAGACTTAAATAGGATTTAAAAAATAGCAATGCACAATGACTGACAAATTAAAGGAAAAACCTGAACCCTTGACTCCCTACAATGTAGGAATCCAATGGCTCTGGTCAGCATTACGCTGGCATGGGAGGAGTCTTCTGAAACTTATGTTACAGTATTCACATACACAAGCTGCCAAGAGATATAAATTTTGTTATCAGAACACAGGACACTATATACACATACACATTTACATAGACAAAATTAGAAAATAGTACAGCAACTAGTCTTTCAGAGTCACCAGAGATCAGCTCAGCCCCACCTTCCGGCAGAGGGGGGGGGGGGGTGTTGGCCTGATATAATGGATAACTCACTCCATCACCATCATCAAAACACAAAATGAAGCAAGAAAGGCATTTCATGCTTCCTGTATGATGGTAGTTTTTTCCCCCTTTCATACTATCTACAAAAAAGCTACTATTTATTTGGCTTTTTAGATGATTCATACAGAACTCATATTTGTATATATTAAAAATAATTAGTGTGTTTTTTTTTTTTTTAAATACCTCCTCTTCCATTTGGGAGGTTTTATGTATCAGGGCGTAAAAATGATCTTTTCCTTAGTTCTTAAAATACAACTTAAGATAAACTGCAACACAAGATGTCATACTGTGCCATTATTAATTTAACAAACTAGTTAAAATGCAAAAGCAATGAGTGAAAAAAACCAACAACTAGGGTAAGCACATAAATATTTGGGTGAGTAGTGGCCAGTTGCTGCTAATCAAATTCACTTGATTATCATCAGTAAGTGTTTTCACCATTTTGGCAGTTAGCAGCATTCAAATGTGTTAACAAACGATAAGGTAGAAAAATATCAGAAGTGAGAATCATTCAAGACACAAAGAGTGGACCTCCAAGCAAATTCACCCGATGTCAGAAAAACTGAACAAAACAAAACAAGAGCAACAGCTCAGACTCTACACAGGCCACAGTTACCATGTTAAAGTTCATGACAGTACAATTAGGAAAAAGACTGAGCAGGAACATGGCAGCACAGCTTAGCTTTGTAAAGTTACAGCTGAACAAACCATAAGACTTGTGGGGGGTCATTCCTATTATCCAGTGCCATTTGAATCCCTGTGACAGAAGTGAAAAACTGATCATTACTTATTTCTAAAAGCTTGCCTTATACTTGTAACCCACATCTACCATAAAATGCAATTATGTGTCAGAAATTATTTAACCAAAATCCCACACCCCCAGTTACCTTTGTTTAAAGTCAGTTACCAAGTAGGTCGGTAACAATTATCACTGTTGCAATCCCTTGCAATCACAAGGACCACAGGAAGTGTCACTCTTTTGTTCTTTCAAAATGGTTCACTGATGTGTTAAAGCATAACATCCCCACCCTGTGACCTTTATTTACAGTTCAAACTGATATTGTTTTTGTAATCTTGATCATATGGATGATAAACATGTTGCAAATTCTTTTGTCTTCTGTGTGTGCATTTGCATGTGTGGTTCTGCATCACATGAGTAATCATAGCTGACTTGAGCATAAAACATCTACCCTGTTAGTGCTTTGCATACTAAAATGGTAACGTGCACACACTACTGGGCAGGTTGGTCATTGATGTGATATGCATAATGTTTGAGTGTTTTTAATTTATTTTAAGCATGACTTGTAGAGGTTTACCCTATAAAACCTTTTTTAGTTTGAATATTTTTCCGTGCAATCATGTAATATAAATTCTGTCATATTTTGGTATCTAAACCACAAACATGTCAGGCAGTGAGACTGCCCATGTGAGGAAGACTGTTAAAACTATTACAAGTTGTGTTTACACGATAATGATAGTAAATTTGAAAGGAAGTACGTCGGAATGATTTTATTTTCAATTTTTTATCTTGTGCTGTTGAAAGAATTAAAATAAGCGAGCTTTATAGCCGTTTGAGTTTTAGCTCTCTCTGAAATTTGAGTATGAATAACTTCAAAAAGGTGGACTAGTATTCCTTTCTATGCCAGGTGCAGCTAAGAACATATTAACTTGTCATGAAATCTTTATTGTATTTAAATGTTATGTGTATGCTCTTGTTATCAAAACCAAAAGTGAATGCAGGTGTCCAGGTATTTTTATTTAAATAATGTTAGAAACTCTTAAACATTTTAAATGATTATAATTTCATTAAACAGGGTGAATTAAGCATTTCATATAATGATGTAGTATGAGATTGTACAATTTTTGTTTGTTTTTGCTAAGCCCTAGCCATGAAACAAAATAGATCAAACTGCATTAAAATTTCTTTTCAATTCACATATTTTAGATTAAAGCTAGGTTGTAGTTCTAAACAGATCATTCATGTTCTTTGATAATACTTATCTTGCTTCTCCCCAAGACAAGAACTAACAGACTTAAAAACTCCTTTGTCCCACACGCCATCAAACTGTTTAACTCCTCTCTGGAGGGGAGAGGGAGGGGAAACAGGAGGACAAAGGAGGGGGGAACAACTAAGCTGTAGTGCCTCTTCACCTCACTGTACAATACCTTGTGCAATACTTTTTGTAAATAGTCAACAGTGCAATAGACTCAATACTTGAAATGTGCAATTCACTTGTATTTTTATTTTTTATTCCTATTTATTCTATTTATCCCCTTTGTATATTTTATTTATATTTGTCTCTGTATTTATATATATATATATATATATATATATATATATATATATATATATATATATATATATATATATATATATATATATATATATATATATATATATATATATATATATATATATATATATATATATATATATATATATATATATATATATATATATATATATATATATATATATATATATATATATATATATATAAAACAATTCTGTAACTGTAACTTCGGTCGTTGCTGTGCTTTTTGGAAGTCGAATTTCCCAGAGGAACCCACCCGAGGGATTAATAAAGTCTTATCTTATCTATTAACACCCTCTTAAAATTCATTTCAGCTGTTAGAAAACATAAATACAGTATGAAAGCGACTGTACATTCAAACCCCTTAGTAATAGAGGTAAGATTGTCTCGTAACAGGGGGAAGATTTGACGTACATCACATGTGGAGAATTTGGACAGTTGTTATAGCATAATATCCTGACTTGAACAGTGTGTTTTTCTAATAGTTTAACAACCCCTATTTTTAGTTAAATGATAGAACCATGAAAATCTTGACTTTTCTATCTACTATCTTGAAATGACACCAAATTGTAGGAGTGATCCAGTAACATCCATAGTGGAGAAAACCAAACAGAGGATATCATCAGAACCACCTCATTTCAACTGTCAAGCATGGTGGCGGAGAAGTCATGATTTGGTCGTGTTTTGCTGCCACAGGAACCATGAAAATACAACAGCACAATGATCCCAAGCATAGCTGCAAATCTACAACATAATGACTGAAAATAAGGGGAAAAAAGTCAAGGTGTTGCAATAGTCCAGTGTAGTTTTGATTGAAATGCCTTTAAGAGAGATGTGCTTAAATGAATGCCAGCGAACCTCAATTAATTGAAGCAAAGTTATAAAGATTCAAGGCCAAAATTCTCAACAACGATGTGAGAGACTGAAGTCATAGAAAATGATTACTTTAAGTTACTGTTCAAAGGCAATCTGCAAACTACTGTGTCATGGGTGTACTTAGTTGTTTTTTTTCTTAGTTTTTGTGCAATAAATAATGACAAAGTGTAATATGTTATGTGTCATATGTTATGTGTTTTAATGGTAATTTTCTATAGGGACATAATTGGACTTCTCCTAATCCTGTATTTCTATTTTGGTACCTGGTCATTATTACTACATGCATTGTGAATATCTCTCGATACAAAAATATAACAATAACAAATATGTAAATGTTATTTGACTGTGGTTCAATAAATGATTGCATATAAATAAACTGCAGTTATCTTATAGGTAGAATGGCCTTTAAAATTGCAATAACCCAGTTTCATCATTGTTTTTATAGCCCTCCATTTCATTCTCAACTGGTAGATGTAACGACACTGTGCAAACTCGTAATGTTGTGTTTCACATACAGTTCTGTCTTTTTTTAGCTACTGAGTGCTTCTGCTACTACCAAATACTGCTTCATTAGTCATGCTTTTTAAAGTATTTGTGTACTGTTTGTTCCCAGGGCAAGAACAATGGTATGCAGATGTTGGCTGTGAGGTTTCCTGTGTCAAGAAGACGCTTCTACGCTGGGACATGACTCTCTACCTCAGTCCACGTGGAGTCCACGCCATCTTTTCTACCTCTTAGGACAGCTGCTGTTGTTTTTTTTTTCTGTTTTCTTCTTTCTTTCCTACCTCAGCACATACTTTATCAAACTTGTTATCAGCCAACAGACTTTCGTTTATGACCAGGCCTTCAAGTTTTAGTCACCCAGTCACGGTCTATCACAGTTGACTGGTTTTGTTCTTGCTTAGTAGCCACCTTCATCACAGCCTACCCCCTTTGACGGCAGGAGCAACCTGAAGGAGCCATGTCACATTGGAGTGTGTGATGTTGGAGCCCTGTGTAGGAGCAGCAAGAAAAAAAACAGGGTTGGAGCTGCAGAGACATTCCTCAGTTTGTGGTTGGCTATGAAAATTATCAACGTGACATGGGCCAAATGGACGCAGGCATGAAGAACGAGATGTTTCGAGAAGAGGAAATGGACGATGATGATGAGTCGGTAAGTAGCAGGTGTACAATATTAATATAGTTACAATACACTTTTACAGTGGGCAAAGAAGATCTCATTTTATTACAGAACAGGAAGCTGCAGTGTTGGACATTTTTAGGCATGAGGAAGTGACAGGGCTGGAAACTTATAAAAGTTATGTTTGGAATTGGATAATGGAAAAAGAAATGGAAACAAAAATACTCAAAGAATGGCATGAGAACAGTGTAGCAGATAAACAGTGGTAAGGCTTCTGGGCCTTAGTGTCCTGTTGCTATAAATGGACTATAAAGTACTGCTTCATTAGGAGCCGTAACCTTTGTCTCCGTCTTTGAGATTCACAACGTTAGCTTGGTTAATAGGATTGTGGCTGACACTATATTGTGTAGTAATCTTGTATCCAATATATTCACCATAAATGTAATCAAGTGTCCTTATCAGTAAAGCTTTTGTTTCTTTTCGTGTGATGTTTAATGCATTTGCAAAGCTGCAAGAACCATCATATTTTTCAGGTTTCAGAAAGGGTAATTACTGACTTAATGTTCTAATGGTCATCCACGGTTGTTCTTCTCGCCCTGTGGGACTGTAGCGCTCATTACCCACAAGACGGGGTGTTGATGAAACTCCTATTTTAGGATCCTTATCAGATGAGGAAAAGTAATCCAAAGTTTGGCTCGAGGACAGAGTGTGCTGCAACTTAAACACCGCTCTGTCCCCTCTGCAGTGGTCCTCTTTATTATCACACTTGTAGCAGTGCTCTGAGCTGGACTTTGAACAGCTTCAGTTTGAATTTTTTGCACTTTTCAAATATCATTTTCAGGGTTTCTTAGCCGCAGTACTAATTAACAACATAATCTACTCTTTGCCCCCCAAAAAATCTATATTTAAATGTAATAAGATAAGATAACCTTTATTAGTCCCACACGTGGGAAATTTGTTTTGTCACAGCAGGAAGTGGACAGTGCAAAAGTTATGAGGCAACAATTAGAATACAATAAGAATAAATACAGTACACAACTGTACAGAATAGAATAAAATACTATATACAGTAGAATAAAATAAATATACAATAAGATAAAAATAGAATACAAATACAAATACTATATACAACTGAGTAAAAATACAACGATGACAGAAAGGATTATTGCACTTAGTATTATTGCACATGTGTGGATGTGTGTGTTTGTTCAGTTAAAGTCTTTGTTGTGGAGTCTGACAGCAGTGGGGAGGAAAGACCTGCGAAATCTCTCCGTCCCACACCGTGGGTGCCGCAGTCTCCCACTGAAGGAGCTGCTCAGTGCTGTCACAGTCTGCTGCATGGGGTGGGAGATGTTGTCCAACAGGGATGACAACTTAGCCACCATTCTCCTGTCACTCACCACCTCCACTGGGTCCAGAGGGCATCCTAGAACAGAGCTGGCCCTTCGGATCACCCTGTTCAGTCTCTTCCTGTCCCCAGCAGAGATGCTGCCGCCCCAGCAGACCACACCATAAAAGATAGCAGAAGCCACAACAGAGTCATAGAAGGTCTTCAGGAGTGGGCCCTCCACCCCAAACGACCTGAGTCTCCGCAGCAGGTACAGCCTGCTCTGCCCTTTCCTGTAGAGGGCGTCTGAGTTATGAGTCCAGTCCAGTCTATTGTTCAGATGAACACCAAGGTACCTGTAGCTGTCCACAGCCTCAATGTCCATACCTTGGATGTTCAGTGGTTGCAGTGGAGAATGCTTGTGCCTGCGGAAGTCTACCACCAGTTCCTTGGTTTTACTGGCGTTGATCTGGAGGTAGTTCAGCTGGCACCAGTCCACAAAGTCTTGGGTCAGACCTCTGTACTCCTTGTCGTCCCCATCAGTGATGAGGCCGACTATTGCAGAGTCATCAGAGAACTTCTGCAGGAAGCACTGGGTGGAATTGTGGGAGAAGTCTGCAGTGTAGATGGTGAAGAGGAACGGAGCCAGAACCGTTCCCCGTGGGGCCCCCGTACTGCAGACGACCCTGTCCGACACACAGCCCTGAGTCCTCACATACTGTGGTCGGTCGGTGAGGTAGTCCAGGATCCAGGTAGTGAGGTGATGGTCCACTCCAGAGTTCACCAGCTTGTCCTTTAGAACCGAGGGAAGAATGGTGTTGAAGGCACTGGAGAAATCAAAGAACATGATTCTCACAGTGCTTCCAGCGGTCTCCAGGTGAGCGAGGGAACGATGTAGGAGGTGAATGACGGCATCATCCGCTCCAATGCCAGGCTGGTAGGCAAACTGAAGTGGGTCCAGTGATGAGCTTATAAACAGTCAGAGGGAACTTTAGAAGCAACTGAAGGTGTCTTATTTCTCTGTCGGTCACTCTGAACCCTCACTGCTCACTCATCAAGTGAGCACAGAAGAAAGAGAGCTTGCACTGTGCTTCCAGTTGGAGAGGAAGATGTCATAAATCAGTACTGTCTATAGCTTAGATAATAATTCTTTATTGTAAAGAATTAGAATTACTAAAGCTTCAGCTCATCTGATTTTTAACAGTTACTGCTTTGAAGGAGAGAGATGTCATTTGGATGTTTAGTAAAATAAATAATAACCATAATTAAAATAAAAAATAAATAAATAAATGTGTACCCTAACAAATATCTAAATATTTAAATAATTAGGTTGATCTCTACACAACAGTGCAGATGGCTCAATGATTAGCATGCTAATGAGACATAAAAAGCTTTAGCTTAACTTAAATTTTCAGCTGTGCTGTGAACTGAAAGTTAGTGATAGTTCAGTTAATGCTGCCCACTACATGGCTTCACTATACATACTTGTATAGTGCACATTTTCCTTTTTTGATAGTATTATTGTGGGTATTACCTTAAACTGCAGCTGTTTATTCCTACTCTGCCCACTTTGCTGCTGTGATAATGTGAATTGCCCAACTGTGAAAGTAATAAAGCCCATCTTTATACTGCCCGGCCACTCAGACATGTTGTCAGGGTTAACTGACTCTTGTCTTCTCTAGCTTAACCTTCTCTGCCCTCTTCCTTGCTCCACCAGCCCTCAGAGCGACAGATTGTGGTCGGCATATGCGCGATGACAAAGAAATCCAAATCCAAGCCCATGACTCAGATCTTGGAGCGCCTTTGTAAGTTTGACTACATTGATGTGGTCATTTTTCCTGAGGAGGTCATCCTGGAGGAGCCTGTGGAGAAATGGCCCCTCTGTGATTGCCTTATCTCCTTCCACTCCAAAGGTAAAAATTGCAAACCGAAGCATCTGTTGCATGAGGAGAAATGCGAAGGTGGGAGGGAGACATGACTGGGGGATATTAGGGTTGAAACCTTACCTGGTTTAAGTTAGATTTGAAACGCTATTTTTATTTCTTTACTTTTTGTGATTCATGTCTTCTTCTTCTTCTTCTGCTTTTATTTTTTTTTTTTTTTTTTTTTTTTTTTTTGGGGTACCTAAACAAGATGAGATGCTTCTCACCACAGATCAGTTCATTAGTAAACACAGGAAAAAACTGTCCTTTGTGAAGAGATCATATAGCAAGTACAGTAAAATAGTGCAACAGTAATAATTAAAAGGACTTTCTCACCATTCTGACAGAGTTTGACTTGTGAGAAACAGTAAAGTAGATCCTGTATACTTCTCATTATTTTCTGTCACACATGTAATGTGACAGCGGCATTTTCCCCCAAGTTTTCAGACTTAGCATCTATGCTAAGACTTAGCATCAGACTCGCACTCATTTAGATCAAATGCTCTGCTTGATCTAAATGAGTGCAGATATCCTTAATGAGCAAATGAGAATGCATTATGAGGCCTGTGTTATTATTTTTGCAGATGTGTCTCCACTGCAGACTGTAAATACCTGTTTGTTAACCCATTTATTTTGACCACCTCACATGTATTGCCCAAAGTCATTTCTGCTCTTCCAGATTTTTGAAGAATTTCATCCCCTCACATGTTGATCACATCTTCAAAAAGCAGGTTGAACATGGCCCTGCTAAATTATACCAACTTCATAACACAGAAAGCAAAAACATCTTTATATATTTTTAAGTACTGAGGCCATTAAAGGACATAATTTTGCTCCTGGGTGTCAGAGGGTTTCAGTGATGACTGTTTAAAACTTCAATGAACTGTAAATGCTTTTAAACACTTCCTGATTAAAAATGCTCATTTTGGAATTGAAGTAAAAACATTTCCAACATTTGCATCTAGGAGATATTCAGTTTTGTTGATCTCTTATTTGAGGACTCATACACTGTTGTATATCCAGAGTTTTCAAAGCATAAAAAAATCTCGATTACTGTATTATTTTTAAATGCC
The DNA here is from genome assembly GCF_964374335.1 of Astatotilapia calliptera. Taxonomy (NCBI): domain Eukaryota; kingdom Metazoa; phylum Chordata; class Actinopteri; order Cichliformes; family Cichlidae; genus Astatotilapia; species Astatotilapia calliptera. The sequence continues at coordinate 48,128,653 of NC_137428.1, forward strand.
GGTCCAGCTTGTACTGACGAAGATATGTTTTACTTTTTAGGTTTCCCTCTGGACAAAGCAGTGGAATATGCCAAACTCAGGAATCCACTGCTCATCAATGATCTCAACATGCAGTATTTCATTCAGGATAGGTACGTGTGAGCACACATGCACAGCTGAAGGTTATCACAATGTAAAAACGTAACTAGCTAGTTTTAAAATTAGGCCTCAACTGTGTGGCCGCCAGTGAAATGGTGGCAGCTGTGCCTAAAGGGTCCTCCTAAAATATCAGTTTAACTCTTAAAGTACATTTATCAGATGCTGTTGAATTTTCCAGAATGTATTTAAAAAAACAAACTCACTGTTTTGCTTGGAAGAGTTTTGATGTCAGTGAAGCTGAAGGGTGAGCTCATTCATTGGAGCGGCTTGCAGGAGAGATGGGAATCATTTTCAAACATTTGCATTGCTCTCTGCCACGGTCCTCATGCAAACCCCCACACCTCTAACACCGGCTTTTGCTTGCCAAAGGGAAATTCTAAATGTGAAATTCTTTCATGAATCTGATTTGTTTGCATCTTTGTTTTTGTTTTTTCCTGGATAATCAGAGCAGCGAGAGGTTGTGTCATGTGAACAACATTGCTATTTTCACATGTATTGCATGTTCCCTCCGACTTGCCCAGCTCTTGCATACATACACTGCTCATGGCCACATTAAATAAACTGTGACGTTTGTTCTCGGAGGCTCACTAACTCCAATCGTTCCATGTCAGGAGGGAAGTGTATCGGATCCTGCAGGAGGAGGGCATCGACCTGCCTCGTTACGCTGTGCTGAACCGAGACCCTGACAATCCTGAAGGTGGGCTTTTACTTTGTGTTAAAGAAGTATTTTCATTTCAACAGAATGAACACAAGATAACATGGTAAATATTAAATGTGGTGATTTCTGCTACCGAATATCACATAGAAAACATCAGTAATCTAATTAACTGCCATCTTTAAGCAAAACTAATTTCATTCCATATGTAAACATCAATGCTGTAGATTTTTCTGTATGTTTTAACTATTTCCTGGCAACCTGAATTTAAAAGCTTTAGTCTTGCCCCGTGCAGAGTGTAACCTGGTGGAGGGGGAGGACCAAGTTGAGGTGAATGGGGAGGTGTTCCACAAACCCTTTGTGGAGAAACCAGTGTGCGCAGAGGACCACAACGTCTACATCTATTACCCAACATCTGCCGGAGGAGGAAGCCAAAGACTCTTCAGAAAGGTACCCGTTTATCACTGAAGCTGAAAAAATACCATGTTTTTATTATGACAATTAGCTTAACATGCTGAACATTAAATGTGGCTATATGTTTATTTTGGGGGGGGTTTCTTCTTCTGTGTTTTTCTCTCTCTTTGCTGCAGATAGGGAGCCGTAGTAGTGTGTACTCCCCAGAAAGCAGTGTACGAAAGACTGGCTCTTATATCTACGAGGAGTTCATGCCGACAGATGGCACTGATGTAAAGGTACCGTTCATAGTTATTTGAGGTTTATACATTGTTGAACTGATGTGGTGGGAGCTACCATATTGGTCAAGAATAGACAAATGAAATATTTCATCTGCTCTGAGACGTCTTCTGAGTCGTTGGCTCTGTGCTGTTTCTTAGGTTTATACAGTGGGCCCGGACTATGCTCACGCTGAGGCCAGGAAGTCTCCAGCACTGGATGGGAAGGTAGAGAGGGACAGCGAGGGGAAGGAGATCCGCTACCCAGTCATGCTGACCGCCATGGAGAAACTGGTGGCCCGCAAGGTCTGCCTGGCATTCAAGGTAAAAGACTCGCACAAGCGCACCATGTGTGAATGTAGTGAGTGTTCACTGTGAGCCGTGTAACCGCCGTGGTCTCGTGGTCCCTTTCTTGTTATTTTTACTGCTTCCTGTGCCTCGAGTGGTCAAAGACTGTACACCTGTTTATGTAACCCTTGTAGAGTCTCCAGATGTGGGGAAAACGATGAGTGAAAGGTGAAACTACTTAGATTTTTTTTTTAAAATAAATGAAAGGAACTAAAATCACTTTTTGAGTACACAGTGTAGTAACCAGCTGCTTTCTGCTGCTTACTCTTCTAACACCTACAATTCATCTTATACGACTCATAAATAGAAGAAACTCCTTCACTCTGAACAAAGTAAAACACATGACTGCAGCAGAAGGCAACAAAAAATGTTAAGAAATTTAATGTTATTTGGAGAAATGTAGCATTTTGTTCCCGTAATGAAATCTTAAAACGGCTTCTCAGTTGCTCTATTTTCTATCCAGTGGAAAACAACACATATGCACTGTAACAAAAAATAATTTCCCCCAGGGATCAATAAAGTATTCTGATTCTGATTCTGATTCTGATATGCACATTCTTTATGTCCAATGTCACCAAATTAATTAAAATGAAAATCCTACTTCACCTGTTTAGTTGTTTGAATGTGTTTTCTGCTCAGCGGCTAACTACATTCTCATGCACTGTGAACCGGCTTTAATGCTTTTGCTTGTGTGATTATAGCAAACAGTGTGTGGGTTCGACCTGCTCAGAGCCAATGGCCATTCGTTTGTCTGTGACGTTAACGGCTTCAGCTTTGTCAAAAACTCCATGAAATACTACGACGACTGTGCCAAAGTCCTGGGGTAGGTGTCGCTGCTATACTGTGTTAAACACTGGACTGTGACTTAGATGGACATGCTCAATTTCAAACAGCCGTGGATTGATTAGCACAAGGAAGAGCTGATGGAATGAGCTTTGCTTCGCATTTAGTCATTTTGTTTGTTTTTCTGCTTTTCTCGACATCTCCAGGAATATGGTAATGAGGGAGTTAGCCCCCCAGCTCCACATCCCCTGGTCCATCCCCATGGAGGCTGAAGACATCCCCATCGTCCCAACAACCTCAGGAACCATGTATGTAGAGAAAAACAAAAGATTAACTAATTCTGAGGAAAGATGTTGTTGAACGGCCCACTGTGTGTACTACACGTCTTTGTCTTATAAATTCCTTAAATGATTTTTTTTTTTAAATTAAGGGACATGTTAAAATATTTTTGCACTTAAAAATATTTTTAAGTGCAAAAATAATGAAAACATAAATTAGTTTTTTATTTTATTTAATTAAAAAAATTTTGTTGCTTAGTACTACACGGGATAATAAGTTCCATTTTTCATTTCTCGTTTTAGCCTTCACTTAAAATTATTCCCAGATGGGATTATGCAAAATCCTCAAAGGATTCCCAGAATAATTCTTAAGGGAAAAAAAGTAGTTATGGGAAAATGACACAACACATTAACAGATGGTTGCTTGGGTCCACTGAGATCCCAAACTCAGTTTAGCGTCTGTTTGAAGTCTCTGGTGTGTTTTGCCTCATTTTTGTATTTCTTCAGGATGGAGCTGCGCTGTGTTATCGCCATTATCCGACACGGAGACCGCACCCCAAAGCAAAAGATGAAAATGGAAGTCCGCCATCCTCTGTGAGTCGCTCAGACTAAGCCTTGAGTTGTCTTCCTTCTTCCCTGTTCATACAACTTAATGCTTAGTTTTGTTTTTTTAAAGTACAAAAATTTATAATAAAGTTCTGTATATGTGGAAAAATAAACAAGACAAGGGAAAACATTTGTGTACTGGATATATTCCCCATCCCATAATTTACTCATGAGCGTGTCCATATATACATAATTTAACATGAAAAAAGTAAACCTTGTGTTGTTAAGAGATAACAGATACAGCTCACTGTCATGAGTAAATTATAGTATAGAAACATCTATTTACAGGATTTACAAGAAGCATAATTTATTAAAGGGACTGTGGAAACAATTAGATTTATTTTCCACAGAATGAAATTAACACATTTAGAGGATGACATTTGATGACCTTCCCCCTCCTGTACCCATAATGAGTTTTGACACGTCAGTAGATATTAATATAGATATGGTTTGATGATAAGTCAGAGTAGTTTCCAGGTTTCTCCGTGTGTGGCTGCATAGGCAGAGACCAGCTTATGATGCTGGTCTCTGTAATATAGAAGAGAACAGATGGTAACAACAAGTTTATAAGCTACCTCACAGAATTAATGCTCACTCATGGCTTTGAATTGGGCAGCCACTGTTGAATGTTGCTGTGCATTTTATTTCAAGAACTTCCCCTCAGAAACTTTAACTCTGGGTCAATGATGGCAGTGTCTGCTGTCTGCAAACCTCCTGGTTGTCTGCTTTTCTGTTTGTGCCTGCATTGGTTTCCTCAGGCCGCTCCGTCTAGAGTGCGTGCGTGCATGCGTGCACACGTCACTCTGTTGGCCCAATGATGGACTGGTGACCTGTCCACTGTATAAATAGAATGGGCTCCAGCTCTTTGCGAACTTTTGTTGGATAAACATTTAACATAAATGTTTTGTTTTTTAATTATTTTCTGATTTTTTTTTCCTCTGCTTATCCTTCACCAGCTTCTTTGAACTGTTTGAAAAGTACGGAGGATATAAAACAGGAAAGCTAAAACTCAAAAAACCAAAGCAGCTGCAGGTGAGAGACAACACTAATAATCTCCTGCTTCTTTTTTCCCAGGCTGTCTCTTATTTGCATATTTGTTTTTCTTTTGTTTGTTTGTTTGTTTTGACTGATTATGACTGAATCCTTTAAGAATAATAAAGTACTGTTAAACATTCCCACATATTAAGCGTTATCATCATCATGGACCACAAACCTTCATTGTCTTGTTGTCTAAATATTTACACTCCGCTGTCTAAATCCCGTCTTGCACACTGCGTTCATGCCATCACTGCGTGCAGCTCAAGCTCCAATATTTCACCAGCACTCGAGTTTAAAGGTAAAAACCTCTGTGCTTCCAGGAAGTGCTGGACATCGCTCGCCTGCTCCTGGTCGAACTGGGTCAGCATACTGACTGTGAGATTGAGGAGAAGAAGTCCAAACTGGAGCAGCTTAAGACTGTTCTGGAAATGTGAGTGACATTTCACCTGGAAAACAAACACACACACATATCATCACTCATCACCCTCCTGTCATCTCAGTCATCAGCAGATCAGCAGACTTTCTCATACTCACAAACAGACACCTTTACCATGAAGACACTCCCTCCCTCTTGGCTTGTCTTTAACTGCGTTATCTTTTCTTCCCTCCTCTATCCCTCTTTCCCACCCACCCATCCTTCCCTTCTTCACCCATCTGTTCTCTCAAAAGGGAATCCAGCTTGAATGACAATCAGTACGCACCCTCTCCCTTCTCACTTGTAAAGGATGAGGTTTTACTGGCCTCCTTTTCTTTAGCCAACCTAGACTGTGTGTACAAAATATTAGAAATATTACAGATCTTTTTATGTTTCAGGCAGACCAAAACTCTGTGAAACTTTTTTTCCCTCAGATTTCACTGATTAAAAAATAAAGGAAGCAGAAGATGGATTAGTTATTGCATTTTAAGATTAGGCATTTGGAAGATATTTCTAATGTTTTGTACGCTAACTGTCGACTTAATTTCCATTAAAATTCATTCATTTGTAGCTATTAACGTCAGACACATACACAGTCAAATGTCTCTGATTATTTCACTGTGTTTCTGTGTGTGTAAATCAGCGTGTGTCTGTGTGTGGTGCTACTTCGTGTGCATGCTTTCCTCACCACCTGTCAGCTACACTCTAAACCTCCTAATGTCTTCCTTCCTCCCGCCTCAGATCTGCATTCTGGTAATTTGATGGCGCTGTACTCTGCACAGGAGCACATTAAAAATCATTAGAAAGACAGGGACGGTCAAATTTGCAAGAAAAGCACCGTTCAAACTACTGGCTGTTTAAACGCAGTGACATCACCATTTTTAAGCCTCAGCGGTAACATTTTGCCTGACGCTATGTTTGTTTTTTGAAGCCAGAGGTTTACCACATTTGGATGAGAGGGTGAAGTACTCAGTTATCCAATAACACTAGCTAGCTTGATTGGCAAGCTGCATTCATAAACTGTGCAAGTGCAATGCAAAGATGCACACATGTGCAAATTAGTTTGTAGTAACAGTCTAATAAAATGCTAGACTTTCACTCAAGAAGACTGGAGCACAGTCTTAGACAGACAGTACCACACAGCAGGGTTTATCATTTTTCAGATGATTCCATTAAAAGCGCTCCAGAAAGCACCACCGACGCTAAGACGGCAGGACGGTCCATTTCAGTGTCTCTAATTAGTTTAGCTGAGACTTGGTAGACACCGGTCGACTACAGCCTTACATGTCGGCACATTTGCCAGTTAAAGCAGCCACACCCATGTTTCCAGTAACAAAGTTGTTTTAAAGAAATTCATCAACTGTAGAGTTGTTAGGAAATCTGTTGTGACGATTCTGAGGCCAGGACTATAGTGTTTTCTGGCAGGCTGTGAAGCTATGCATTTTATGTCAACTAATTTTACACCTTGATGTAAGTGGGCCAGACCAGCACCCTTTTCTGCTGGTGTAAGGAAGATTAACTACACATTTAATTCGTTAGGCATTTAATTATAAGAACAAGAAGTGCAGTCTCAACAATACGTTTTAGTTCTTCTACAGGATAAAGACATCTATCAGCACTCTTTGGGCTTGGACTGTTTGGACTGAAAGAAATGAATGTGGAGGATTAAATGTCTCCTAGTTCATTTGCCCAGACTTTCCTGTTTTTGTTAATAGACAGAAAATGTCCTGGGTTTTTTTTTTGGGTTTTTTTTGTTTGCTTGTTTGTTTGGGGGGGGGGGGGGGGGGGGGGCTTTCTCTCAGTTAATTGTTTATCTATTAATTACTTACTTATTTACTTTGGCGCCGTGTGAATGGCCGTAGAGGAGGTCTTTTACAGCTTTTTTACTACCGGTAATGAGGTTATAAAAACGCGGTTAAAACTCCAAATTTTATACTCTCCTTTTTCCATCCACTGGGCCAGACTGGAACCTTTGATGGGCCGATTCTGGCCTCCAGACCTTATGTTTGACACCCCTGTACTAGAGGAACTGCAGTTTTTGACTTTTGATGAATAAATATAAAATTAAACTGTCAGTGAAGTAGAGAGGAAAGCCAGCTCATGTACAGTGATCAAGCGTTGCATAGCAAGGCCCTTAAGTCTGAAGGGCATCTATACGCGTGCTGTGAGCTTATGCAGTAGTGTAAGCTATCCTGCTTTTTCAATCTAAAAAAGCTATAAACAGTGATCATGTTGCTTCCATTAAGACACAGAGCTAGGGAGCTGGCCACTTTAAAATCATGTGGAGCTACGCAGATGAGACCAAACCACATTTCCACATTTCTATAAGCGTCTGCACCTGCTTTCCCTTATTTCCTCCCTTATTATTTATAGACTTTGTTGCATCCTCCAATACTGCATTTTAATCCAATAAGCCCCACCTGTCTGATTGTTCTGGGTGGTCCTTTTGCTCCTGCTCACATTCTCATGTGCTTACACACAGATACTCAATTACAAAGAACTGCAGTAAATATTTACCTCCAAAGTGACTGAAACAACTGCTAATAGTAGTGCTTACTGTAGCAGAGTGTATGATCGTTGTGTCATTGAAAGTTGTTGCCTTGGTCTTATCTCTCTTAAGCTCGCCTTGTCATAAACATGGAATGAAAGTCAGACGTGTGTTTGCTGCTAAACATTTGGACGAAACTCGTTGATTTGAGATGAAATCTATTCGATTGTCTCACTGCATACATATGAAACTTTGTTGTGTTTGCTTGATGGTGTGTGTGTTCATCCCCCCCACCAGGTATGGTCATTTCTCAGGTATCAACAGGAAAGTCCAGCTCACCTACCTGCGGAATGGCAAACCTAAAGCATCCAGTGAGGAAGAAGGTATCGTACTCGGACACCGATTGTTGTGTGTGCTGGGTCACAGCGATAAATTATATGTAAACAAATACACACGAATGGTGATTGGAAGTGAATGTCAGTGTAATCAGTCATCAGTTAGTAACTGTGTTTTGGAGCCTCGCCTTCAGTGTTTTGGTTGCACCTCACCACGGACAACATTATTTGTCAGTATGGCTACAGAAAAAAGAGTTTTGATTATTTATATAAAGAAAAATCAAATGTTAAACTTTCTGCTTCTTGTTTCAGATTCTAAGAAGGATGGCCCATCTCTGCTGCTGGTGTTGAAGTGGGGTGGGGAGCTGACGCCTGCAGGCCGGGTTCAGGCTGAGGAGCTGGGCAGGGCTTTTCGCTGCATGTACCCCGGAGGTCAAGGTACCAGCCAGACACATGCTCTAGCCTATAAGATGTCGTTACAACGACTCTCACGCCTTCTGCTCTGGTGTCATTTTTCAGTCCTCCTTTGTAATTTCTAAAAACGGCACCGTTTGCAGTGCCAACACATGATAGGAGTCATACATGCACTGTGTGAAAAGAGGTCAGGCTGAAACGGCTATGTTAGAGTTGACAAGCCAGATTTTCAGGCTTCCAGCTGCCGCTGCAGTCTTTTTATCCCACTCATTGTCATTTGTGGCTGTGATGTTGTAGAAAGATTGCTGACTCACTGTTGCCAAGAGCAGGAACTTTAAAGTGTTACTCAACAACAATTATATACAATATTATTATAGTGTGGGACATCTTAGATTGTAGCAATAAAAATAAAAAACATAAGAGATTTGCTACGAGTAGCCTTTCTAAAGTTTACTGAAAAGTGAACTGAGGAGTTGCATGCACAGCATCTGTAAATAAAAATTACTGATGCCTAAAGTAATGATGGACTGCACATTTTTCTTCTTAGCTCATCTGCAGATGGCAGTAAACTTTAAGTAAACTTTGCTGTGATTGGCCTGGACTTGCAAGGAAAAAGGTGTAAACAATGGGGGGGGGGGGGGGCTTCTGTGCTCACAGTCAAAGCTGTCCCAAAGACAATCAAATTAAAAATTTCACTGTTGTCAATATCGTACAGAGCAAACACCAGAAAATGTTTGGCCAGGTTTAGTATGAACAGCCAGTGCTGTAACAGTGAGACAGAAGATAAGGAAAACAATGATAGGGATGAAGGACTTTGGTGACCTAGTTACACTGTTTATATATAAAAAGATTAATTCATTTCTTTTAAATGGAACAAGCATTTTAAGTTTAAAGAAATTGCAGTTAATTGGTAGTAAAATAATCTTTAGTTTCAGGTGGAAAAATTAATGAGACTAATCTTGCCACTTCAGTACAATCACTCATGTCTTGCAGACACCTTCTGAGGACATTAAGTCACATTTTTACCTCAAGGCTTTAAAACTGTTCGAACAAACTGCTGCTCCATAACAGAGTGAACTCTCTCTGTTGAAGATCACGTGGTCTGCACCACAATAAGCAGGAATTATGACCTGGATTTAAGAGTATACTGTCAACACCGGCTTAAACAGTCTGATGTGAAAGGTTGTTGAGATTAAGCAAAGATGCTGAGCTGCAACTCTAGTGAAGGCTAACAGTATCAGGACAGAGGACCTAAACAGAAATGCAGTCAGTGGATGATTTATTAGGTACACATGTAAAATCGAAGCCAATACAGTCATCTGAGCTATAAAATTCATTATTACACTCGTAATAATAACTACTTCTTACTGACACACTCAGAGGTATTAATTTGGCTCTATTCATTCCTATAGTGTTGTAGATTCAATTATACTGATGTGTCCCACTCTAATAAAATTCAATAAAGATATAACTTTAATAAAGAAATAATTCACGTAAGACTGCTGTAACCTTGCATCGTAGCCATTGTGCTGGATTGAAGTGTAGCCTCAACTATGTGGGGGGGGGGGAAAGAACTGCTTACACATTTTTTTTAAAGTACTGATTTAAATTCATGACATTCAATATTTTTTTTTCTATTTTTTTTTTAAACCGTAACAGTACCTAAGCTGAAAATGCTGCTCGCACTGCCACCTAGAGGCTGTACCAAGTTGTCCTGCAGTTAGGTGTGGCCTCATCTGAGAACACCCAAAATGGGTTTTGTTCAAAGTGTTTTAAAACAGAAAAGCAGCTTTAATTTCTCTCTGTTCAGATTGAGCAGTAAGAAGTCAGCTGCAGGCTTTTCTTGACGTTATTTCCTGTAGGGTCTTACAATTTTAGTCATCACCTGTCCTACCTAAAGGTTTGTTTTGTGCTGCATGCAAAACTCAAACTATAAAGAAAAACCAACCTGAAGCAGAACTAAAAGTAGACCTTGTGTTGCTTCTTTTTTTATCTATAAAAAGAAGACAATTATCTCATCCCAGCCACTGTTTTCAATCCTTTCTTTCTCTCCACCACAAGTTTTGTCGATTAACTCTGCTCTTCTCTGTTGTTGTTGCTCTATGTAAACTACTAGCCGGTAATCGCCGGTCCCTTGGCTGCGATTCCCCTATTGACTTTGGTAAGAGAAGGGTTTCCTGGATATCACCGCTCTTCCGCTCCTCTGTCATTCTGAGCGTTTGTCGCTCCGTCCACTAACGTGGTCTGCTCTCTCCTCATATCATCATGATTTTGGTTAATTTCACATGGCGACTAGTCCTGTTTTGTATCAGATTGCTGTGGACTGCTTTATTTTGTGTCGATGTGTTTCCAAGATGATCCTCCAATGTAGACACTGTTTAGGTCACTTGCCCGTACATATGTGGGCAGCTAAAGTGACTGGAGCTTTTCTTTTTCAAAGCTAACGCGCATCATCTCACACTAATCCTACTGCATTTTTTTTCACGAGTTGTTGAGATGTTGTTTGATAAAAATCTATTTTGGCCTGTGTTAAGCTTTAAACAGGGATATGTCTTCATCACGTCCCAGATTTGCTGATCTCTGTCAAATGAGGCATGGCGATGCAGTGTCAGGCTACCTGCAGAAGAGAAATGCATGAAGCATCAGTGTGATTTGATCTGTAGCGTTAGTTTGCATCCACCCCCTACATTAACATGGCATACTGGGAATGTTAAAAGACTTGGTCTGTTTTCAAAGAGAGGTAATCTAGGATATTTAATCTCATCTGCAGGGGAGTTATTGTCACAAATTTTGGGGAGACTACTAAAACTTCAGTTCACTTCACTTTCACTTCATTTTATATTCAGCTTAAACAACAACATTTAAGTTCACATTTAAGTGAAACGAACCCTATTAAAATCTGACAAGCCGATGCATTTGAACTGAAAGTGATGTTGCACTCGCACATGTGCTGTACTGGCCCGTTGTGCAATATTTGATGGAAATCTTTGCTACTATTGGGTACAATCAAAACTAAAATTTGTTTTTCTCTATTCTTTCAACTACCTCACCGACTCAGTCGTTTCTTTAAAAAAGAAAAGGAAAGGGAAAAAATGTGTTGTACTGTACATCTGAGTGCTGTAATCATGCCAGTTAACTGTGGCGCTCCACTCTGTGTTCAATTCTACAGGTGACTATGCCGGGTTTCCTGGCTGTGGCCTCCTGCGCCTGCACAGCACTTACCGCCATGACCTGAAGATCTACGCCTCTGACGAAGGAAGGGTGCAGATGACGGCTGCTGCTTTTGCCAAGGTAACTATGTCACTGTATTGGAAGACTAAACTCTTCATATAAATGTTACTTTAGTACTTAAGCGATTCTGATGGAGCTTGAGGAGAGCATTTAAAGCAGCTTTGCATGAACAAGACCCACTTGTTTGCCATAAATTGGAGCCACTTGGCTTGCTTTCCTGGCCAGTGTGGAATTTATGTTCCCACTGCTCAATATTAAACACAGAAGTGTGATGGCTGTAAAACGGCTAACTGATCATCTGCAGAGGAATGGTCTGTTTGAAGAGTTTGAGACAGGTTGAGAATTTATCCCAAAAATAGAAACAACATTAGTTAGGGGTGATCGTGGCTCAAGAGTTGGGAGTTCGCCTTGTAATCGGAAGGTTGCCGGTTCGAGCCCCAGCTCGGACAGTCTCGGTCGTTGTGTCCTTGGGCGAGACACTTCACCCGTTGCCTACTGGTGGTGGTCAGAGGGCCCGGTGGCGCCAGTGTCCGGCAGCCTCGCCTCTGTCAGTGCACCCCAGGGTGGCTGTGGCTACAATGTAGCTTGCCATCACCAGTGTGTGAATGTGTGTGTGAATGGGTGGATGACTGGATATGTAAAGCGCTTTGGGGTCCATGGGGACTAGTAAAGCGCTATACAAATACAGGCCATTTACCATTTAGTTAAGGTTATGAATGACAAGACAAGCGTAGTGATGAGAATGGACTCATCTACCTTGTTTGCTTCGGGTTACTCGTCACGACTTAACCCTCACATATTTATGTAATTTTTTAACCATTTCAAATCTGATGCATGTCTGCAGGGTCTTCTGGCTCTAGAAGGGGAGCTCACGCCCATCCTGGTTCAAATGGTAAAGAGTGCCAACATGAACGGACTGCTGGACAGTGACAGCGATTCTCTGACTGACTGCCAGCAGAAAGTGAAAGCCAGGCTGCATGAGATCATGCAAAAGGACCAGGACTTTACAGAGCAGGACTACCAAAAGGTGTTGTCACACATGGAATTGCTCAGTTAGTGATAAGCTGTATGAGGCAATTTCTTGTTTGCAAGTAAAGTCTCCAGTTAGTTTAAACAGTTAAATGTGCCTCTTAATCCAGATAAGATTTGGATTATCCAAAGAATTTTGCAACTGCTCATACATATATTGACCGTCTTTTCTGGCATAATCTCATGCGTCGTGTTTGGCAGAACATGTTATCTATTTACTTCTGCTTCTATCGTGTCCCAGTTGGCTCCGACTGGCAGTCCGTCACTGGTGAACTCCATGAAGGTCATAGAGAATCCAGTCAAAACCTGTGACAAGGTGTATGCCCTCATCCAGAGCCTTACATCGCAGATCCGAAAGAGACTGGAGGACCCCAAGTCTGCAGGTACTGAGAACCTGCAGAAAGGCTGCCTTTTAAAATGTTTTACTGTCTTTAAACCCTCAGTATTTATTTTAGTCATCTGGTGTTATGTATGAATAAGACTGATGCAGAAAAGCTTGTAACTGTAGTGTGTATATATGGAGTTCAAAATTGATCCACCCCTCATTTCTTTATATTCTGGTAGAAAAATTGGAACCATGTGGAGTTATTTATTGAAACATGAGGTTAGCCAGCTTTCTTGTCATTTCTTTAAGAAGTCTTCAGGAATAGTTCTCCAGGCTTCTTCAAGGACATTCAAAGCTCTTTTTTGGATGTTGGCTGCTTTTTGTTCTGTTCTCTGATAAGATGATCCCGCCCTGCTCAATAGTGTGTTTTTGTTTTTTGTTTTTTTCTATCCAGTTATGCTTCTTACACTGCCTTCTTACATCGGCAGTGTGATTCCCATGGTTTCATGCTGAAAAGTGAAGCCGTTGCAAATAAAATGCTTTCCGTGTGGTTTTGCATTAATAAAAATCTGAGGGTGTTTTTTCTGTATTCATGATTTCAACAAGATCTCTGACACCAGTGCCTGAAATCCAGAGCCATGACAGAGCCTCCACCCTGTTGTGCAGGTGGCTGTAGAATGTCAATGTCCCAAGCAGAAATGTGTGAAAACCTTCAGAAAGCTGGAGAATTAATATTCAAGAACCTTTTTAAAAATCTTTTATAGTTAGGGTTTTTTTTACGACAATGATAAAATTAGTCGCTGTATTTTTAATTTTTTTTTTTTTTCTCCAGACCTACAGCTTTACCACAGCGAGACGTTGGAGTTGATGCTACAGCGCTGGTCTAAGCTGGAGAGAGACTTCCGCATGAAGAATGGGCGCTACGACATCAGCAAGATCCCAGATATCTACGACTGCATCAAATATGACCTTCAGCATAATGCCTCTCTTGACCTGGAGGACACGCGGGAACTTTTCAGACTGTCCCGTGCTCTGGCTGATATAGTCATACCACAGGTAAATCACATCAGTGTCTTTAATTGCATTTTTTCCAAGTGCTGCCCAGCACTTATTTTTAAATTTTGCACAAATTTGGCATTAGTAATGAGTGATGTAGCAACATTATTCCAATGGCGCATTTAAAATGTCATGCTTTAGTCAGAAAACCTTACCAGCGAGAGCAAGGTTCAAATCAACCCTCTATTCATTAACATGTCTTCTGAATTAAAGTGACTTGTCACAAATAACATGCAAAAACATGGTATTTTAATGGATTGCCCCCTTGTTCATTGACATCAGGAGTATGGCATCAACAGAGCAGAGAAATTGGACATCGCCCAGGCTTATTGTGTTCCCCTGATGAAGAAAATCCAACTGGACCTGCAAAGGACCCATGAGGACGAGGCTGTCAACAAGTTGCACCCTCTGTGAGAATACAGAACACTACTGAAGCGCACATGTTTATAAGCCACATGCATACATGTATTAACAAGTATTACAGGTGTTGTGTTACTCACTTGTGTCTCTTCCTCCGCCCTGGTGTTCAGGTATTCTCGGGGTGTCATGTCTCCTGGGCGTCACGTCCGCACACGCCTCTACTTCACGAGTGAGAGCCACGTTCACTCCCTGCTCAGCATCTTCCGCTACGGAGGCCTGCTGAATGTATGCAGTGGTTTTGTCACCTTTGACTTTTTGATTTTCTGCAGGTGTGCATGTGCACATTCAGAGGGCGAATTGCCAGAACAGAGCTTTTGTAGCGTTGCACTTATTGCAGAGGGTATTCCTTCCAAGACAGAAGGCTTTTTGAAGATGACTTCAGTGACTTGTTCTAATAAAACTAAGCTGAACTGTAGTTCTAAGTTAATTGAACGCTTATGTCTAAATTGGACTGTAGAACTGATGTTTACCTTGCCCTTGCATGAATTTTCACAGATCTGTGGTGTTTCACTCATTGGCTTTAATTTTACATCTGCTTGTCTTTGCACATCAGGAGGAGAAGGACCAGCAGTGGAAGCAAGCAATGGACTACCTGAGCGCTGTGACTGAACTCAACTATATGACACAGATAGTCATCATGCTGTACGAAGACAACAACAAGGTGGGCAGGATGAAATGAAACACATACCTCCTCCTCCAAACTGCAGCTTCTTTTGCAGGATTGCAGGCTCCTTTACGCAGCCTCCTTTGTATATTTGTGTCTGTGTGCTGAGCAGGACCCCTCCTCAGAGGAGCGCTTCCATGTGGAGCTTCACTTCAGTCCAGGAGTAAAAGGATGTGAAGATGAAGAGACTATTCCTCTTGGATTCGGCTTCCGGCCGGCCTCCTCAGAGGTGTGTGACCATACCGCACTCATATTGCTGGTTGAAAATTGTCTAAAAATGTGAAAAATTTCAGTTTCAAACCAGCCAAGAGGCCATTTAAGGTTTTAAAAAATAAAAATCTCCCTTGTAGTTGTGTGTCGACATCAGGTGTGTTTTGTTGATCAGAGATGTCAGTCACTTCTTTCTTCTCTGACCAATTAGAATGAAGACAAGAAGCCTAATCAGGGCAGTCTGGAGGACCTTTCTCAGGATGAGCCGGACCAGGCACTTCAAGTCTCTGATCCAATCAACATTCAGCGAAGGTCTCCCATGATTCGGAACCGCAAGACTGGCTCCATGGAGGTACCAGACTGCCAGAGTTCAGTGTTAAAATGACAAAATGCGGTCTGGGTGTGAACTAGCTCTTCTGACACTTTTGCCTGTCATTTTAAAAGTGCGATGATGCTCTTGAAGCAACCATTAAACATCAGGTCCCTGAATAATATGTTGAGGATATCAGTATTAATCCCTGGTCTCTTTGGCCCCACTCAGGTCCTCTCTGAAACCTCCCCCACTCATTCCGCCAAAGGCTGCACATCCCATCGACTCTTCATATCCTGCTCACGCCAGTCTCCTGAGATCAAACCAGCCAGTGGCTTAGGTAGGGATCTAATTTTTGGAGCAAGTGTGGGAGAATGTGTGTTTTCGCTGTGTTCATATCTGCGTTCATGGCCTCACCGCTCATTCATTTCCAGCCGTCATCACTGCGCCTCCTCTTCATCACGAGCTGCAGCTGTGACTTTTTTACCCCCTTCACCCTCCCACTTTTCCATTTCACTTTCAGTCTGTCCCTCGTTTCTTTCACATAGCGTCCACCCCAGCTTAGTTTAGCTTAGCGGCAGCCGAACAGGATCAGAATCCAAACTATGCTGGCCAGAGGTCAGCGGGGAAGAGTCATGTTCACAGCCAACTGCAGGAACACTGCGTCATATGGTGATCAAAGACGTGTTCCTCTCCTCTCTAGGTGATAAGGTGACAACACGGTGAACATGCTAATACCTTCATAGTCAAACAAAACCCGACTCTCTAGTTACTAATGTTTGCCTTTTCTTTGTTTAATGTCACTATAACTGATATTGACTTGACTAACATAAACTAATATAATTAGTAAAGATTATTAATATTGTCATATAGTGACTTGGAGACTCAGAGACTCAATAACTCAAATCCCTGCTCCAAATAATGTGGTCAGCATATGTGCTGATAATCCAAAGTTCAGGTGTTTGTGAATAGCAGCCAATCAGAAGAAGCCTGGCTGAAAGGGAAGGAGAAGGGAGCAAAAAAAACAAAAACTAAACTAAACCAAAACTTTTTTGTTTAAAACAGTGGATGAACTGAGGAGCTGGACCGAGGACCAGTATAAGATAAATTATTATTTTTAACAGTGAATTATACAAAGCATCTCTAGTAGAGGCCAAGAATAAAAATACCGGTGACCACCAGTTCTACCCCTCAGCCTCCTGGTAGACACAGCTGTGGTATTAATTTCAAAATCCTACGGCGATGCCTGCCCAGCAGGATTAAGCCAAAACCCCGTCCGCCGTATGCAGCTGTGGGGTAAAAAGGTTGGAACTGAGCATACAGTAACAGGTCACCTTTGAGTATACACCTATTCTTAACTATTCACGAGACCAGTTTGCTGCATTTGTTTTTTCGGATGAAGTTTGATTTTTTTTTTTTCTTTCTTCAAATCTTCACATGTGAATAATCAGATCTGACCAATGCATTTAGCTGCATTTGACAAATGTGTGCTCGAAGTTCAAAACTCAAGACAGTATTGAATTATACAAATTTTCCGTGCTGTTGCCTTGTTGTGAGAAATGGATGAATCCACAATCTCAATTTCTTCCTTTTCTCACCAAGTTGGCATCCCCAAAATTTGTAACTGAATTTCATGTTGTTGTTTTTTTACAATGCGCTCTGTGCGTAAAGGCCTTAATTGTGCAACATTAGCATCAAAAGATGTCAGAACAGAAGAAGTGTTATTATATTGCCAGAAACTGAATTTGCTGTAAGCTCACACAGTTGAAACAAACGCAGATGATAATATTACAAGTATTTGACATGTTGCGCTGTTGTAACCACTCCAGATATCAGGTTGTCCTGCTAAAGAATACATCTGTGATTTAAAAGAAAAGCGTCTTCATTAACATTAGTTGTCCCTATATAAATAAGTTACATGTTCCTCCTTCAACTAGAGAAAACTGCCCTCACAAATTCTTAAAAATCTACTCTAAATATTATTAGTCTTATAACAAAACATTTTTGGTCCCATACATAAAGTAAGATATCAGTGTAGGTCCCTTTGACCTCTTTAAATTGTTCCAAATCAGACCACTCTGGGTCCATGAATGTAGTTTAACCTCAGCCTAAATAAAGGGACTTTTGAAGGACATGCAACATCCAACAACCTGCTAACATGGTGACACTTACAAGCATGACATGCTTCCATCTAAATAAAGACGTGTGGAGAAAACCATAAAACCAACAATGTGAGCAGAGAGTGGAGTCGTGGTGTGGAAAAAAACAAGAGATCGAAAGCTTTCAAAGGCTAGCGTACATCAACCCGCGTCACTTCTTACTGCTGGATATCACCAGGGAATGAGTGATGGTCCTTTAAAAATCCTTATTGTTTTAAATGTCACATCGCTACAGTAGGTTAACGTGCCCCTTTCTGTATAATGCACCGATCGTCGTGCTGCTCGGTGCTTAATTATCACGTTTGAAAGCAGCAGTTGGCTTTATGTCCATGTTACACTGTTTTAAACCCTCTCTGAGTGGAGCCATTCAGTTTGTTGTGTGCTGCGTTGCTGAGGTCACAGTTCTCCATCAGCACACTGACGCTCCGTTAACACAACGCTTAGTTGGTGTTTCAAATATTTAAATAAAATATTCATTTAAAGTCTTTGGACATTGAATTTGTCCTACGAATATGAGGATTAGTTTGTTTTATTCGTGTACAGCAAGTCTAAAACTCATTTCCACTCTCAGCCTGCTTGATATGCTATTGTGACGTATAGGAAACCCACATGTTCTGTGCATGTGCACACATCACTCACACAAGGGTCTTACACACTGAGTCACTGTTCTGAAAAACCTTAAAGCTTGCGTGTCATCTAGGTATTTTCCTTCTATTATAAACTTTATCAAATCTATATAATAAATATCTGTTTGCAGGGTGTTCATACAGGTAAACTCATTTTTCCCAAAGCACAAACACACTCTTGGGCCACACCATTTAGTGTGTAATTAAAAAATATATATAAAAAAAATTCTCACCCTTCACATGTCCACTTCACCCATCCCTTCACCTCTTCCCCCCCGCACTCCCACGGCTCCTCCACACAGGCTCGCTCTGCTCTGGCCTCTTCAGTGCCTCAGCCCTCGGGGTGTCCTGTAGCGCCCCCAACCTTCGGGACTACGTCCGCACACACCACCGTCACCACCACCCGAAGCCTCCTCTGTCCCCCGGCAGTTTGCCGTGCAAGAGTGGCATGTTTGGTACGTTCACCACGCTCTCTGTCCTCTCGCATGGAGCTGGTCTTTTCATCTGTATCCATTTGAAAAGCTTTTTTTTTTCCTGGCTTTGAAAAGTCTTGTTTTTTTTCTTTCCTACTTTGTGTTTTTTGCTCCTAAATTCATCTTATTGATTTTTGGGGACATTTTTTTTTCCCTTCAGATCAAAACAAATCAGCAGCTGTAATATATTGCATCGTTTCTCCTAATGATTTTTGCCCCGCAAGAATGGGCAGCAAGGGCACTGATTTGACAGCAGAGGGATTGGCTGTGTAGTAAATGCTGAGCATGCAGGCTGGAATACAATTAATACTTTTCCACATCAACTTGACCGCTAACCGATCAACCCGCTCTCCTCTCGGACTCAAGTGTTTTGTCTCTCTGTGCATGTTGTGTTAACATATCCTCTTTATTTCACAATCCTTCGTAAAGTGAAGTAGTGTGTCTGTAAGCCAAAAGCCTGGCTTTTTTATTTTTTCATATTAATCACAATTTACGGTAATCCTTACATTAAGAAACTCAGCCTGTTATTTGGAACAGATATAAGACCCAGTAATCCACCTTAAAATAATCCCTTTTCCCTGAGTCTGGTAATGGCGGTAATGGTAAGTGAAAGAAAGCTGCTTCCACAGCCACCAGGGGTCCTTGCAACAGGTTTAATTACCACAAACATCTGGAGTGGATAGATTTCTCATGGTTGCAGCTGGTTAATCGCACAAATTTGTTTAATGCGTCCCGAATATGCATGTGACTCATCTACAGGTGACGTCATCATTTTCCTATTAGGTGTATTTATGCATATGGATCCGAACTGCAGGGATTTGTTTTCCCTCTACTACAGCTTTTTAAACACAGCAAACTGAGCCGGTCAGTTCATCCACTTGGTGTCACTCTGACTGCAGAGCTACACACTGGCAGATGCTTTACTTTCTCAGCTCTGTTGCATCAGGCCTATGGGCTGCTGTCTGAGAGACAGGTCGGGGTCTGGACCTGACGTCAGTCCAGTTCGTTTAAAGAAAAAAAGAACAGGGCAACAAGAGATGGGTTTATTGCTGGGAAGGTGAAAGGAAGTGCACACTTCAGATCTGAAGATGGCCTGCAGTGTCAGTGGTAAGTGCATTTCAGAGAGGCGGTTCCCAACCTTTATTTTACAGCTTTCTGCAATACCAAAAATGACCTAATGGATTCTTACCTGACATAAAAGTGGGTTTTCTTCTTTCGTAAACCGTATATTACATGCATACGCTCTACAGAGCTTTATTTCACCTGTCAGCTCAGTTTTTTTTTTCTGTTTTATTTTTCCCAGTCTGCAGCGTTACTGCGTTAGTAAAAACTACGTTACACCAACACATTGAATGTGATCAACAGCCAGTAGTAGTCAGGCTGGAGGAAAAAGGAGATGTGTTCCTGTCGGTGACATTTAGATCAGCACACTTCTTACGTCCGTTGTTTACTCCACCCACTCCACAGCAGCCTTAGCACTCAGTCTCCACTCTGTTCATTCAAAGATGACCCTCCTTTTCACACAGATCTGTTGGCAGACAGACACTGATGAATCGACAGGCCAACTCTGCTAATCGGTTTTCTCCTTCTTTTTTTTTCTTTTTTTCTTTTTCCTTTTCACCCCTTTGTGTTCAAACACACAGACTCACAAGCAGACTCAGATCCCAGCTGCCCCAATAATGCCAGTTACCTTTCTTATCTCCTCAGAGCTGTTGTCTATGCCGGCAGTAAAGAGATTTTCTGTGTCGTATGCCAGGCATCCGACTAATGGTATGTCTGCCTTTTTTTTCGACACTCCTCCAGTTCTCCTCTTATCTTGCATGACGGTTTTGTGGGAAAACATTTTCTATGTTTTCTGTTTTGGGAGGTGTGACGTGTGGCTACATTACTTACATCATCTCAGATTTTTAGGTTTTTTTTGTTTCTCTTCCAGCGCACACCTTCGGTGTTTGGGTTTTGTTTTGTTTTTACTTATGTTGTCAGCCCTTCACCTCTAACATCACCTGCTCTGCCTGCAAGTGTTTTCATCTCCAATCCTGCTGTTCACAGGATGGTTAGCTATGTGGAATATATCGTGTTCCTTAGATATATCTCCACGGGTAGATAATCAATGCACATAAAAAAAATTAAAAAATCCTCACTGGCATATGCACTGTTGATTCTAAAATAATTTATTTGATAAATGTCTGGGTTTTTGCTATAAATGCCAAATAAAACTTTAAATAGGTGTTTCTCTTGTTTTAGTTTAACCCCAGTTTAACCACACACATACTTACAGTGATGTCATAGTGTACTGACCACACACATACTAAATAAAATCTGGACCAACCCATTTTAGGAAGAGCATCTGTTAATCGGGGGGCCTGTGGTTCAATACCTGGCTCCTCCGGTGTGTAGTAGTTGATGTACACGTTGCTGCTTTACTGTTTCCATATTTGGGCCTTTTACGGTATTTGGGGTTTTATATGAAAAGCTCAGAGACAGCTGATCACATGTTGGCAGTTTGATTAGTGCTGGCTATATGTCAGCAGAATTGATGTCAGCTGATCCACAGGCTGGTCTCACATGTTGGTTCAGAGTGGCTGAAGAGTTGGTGGAATTCACAAATCTCATATGTTGAAACGTGTTTATTTATTTATTTTTTTAAAGACAGCTGGAGCCACAGTCATGGGCCTTTCCCTCCAGTTTGCTCTCTTGCTTCTCTCCTGTAGTCACATTTTGATTTATAATAATAGGCGCTGATGATCCATTTAAAAAGTGACAGTTTTCCTTAGATCCACTAACATTGGTGTGATCTGCTTTGTTACAGGTATTTTCTTTCAATAAATATTATTCTTATATTTTATTTACAATTGTCCAAGTTCAGTTTTGAACAGCCACCTGCTCATCAAGCTGCTGTTTGTTATATATATTATTATTTAACTAAGGACATTCCTCACTTTATCAATGATGAATTATCTGTTGTTATGATGCAAAGCGGAGAAAAGGGCAATCACAGCTGTGGGGGTTTTTTCTGAATCATAACCATGTTGATGGGTAAAATATTGTAGATAAAGTAACGTGTGCTTTACACATATTCTCATTTGCTTGGTCACTCAAATGGCACTAGAGGTGAAATTGTTCTCATTTGGTCGTTTTGATGTGAAAGCCAGGTGGGATTAACCAGCCGAGGAGCGATGTCGGGCAAAAACGCTGAAGAATGGGTCAGTAATGAACTTGCATTCATCAGGTTCACACAGACACATGTTTGAGGGTCTGTGGTGTCCTGTTAACTGTTCCATTTGTAAATATGCAAATGTCTGGTCTTTTATTGCAGATTGAAAGCTCATGCTGCTTTCTGATGATGGGATTGAGTGGTGCATACAAACAAGTTAGGAATGAGTCACCATTAGCCGCCTGCCACACAGTGAACACCGAACCTTTGAACCAACCCCACCCCTGAGTGTTCTGAGCCCTGGGGCAGTTGCCCAATTTGCAGAGCTAGTGATAGAAATCTGTCAGAAAGTCACGCCTTCATGCTACAAATCTAAAATACGACTTCTCTTGTCACATTGCAGTTCTGTTGCCACACATACAGTTTCTTGAAAAATAGCCCTGGGGGTCACTGATGTTTGAGCACTGATTGACTGAAAAAGCCTTTCATTCAGATTACGTGGAGCAGATCTCAGGTGTGTTTTTATTCATTCGTTTCCCCCCCTGACGTCTCTATTTCACCTCAGGCTATCTGCTTTGCATTTGATTTCTTTGAAATGGAAAGGTGGGACTGAGTCTGTTTTTTTTCTGTTTGAGCCGTGAGGTTTTTGTCCGTTGCAGCCTACAATCGATCGAATGCCCTCCGGCCGCACTGCTTTTCAGCTCCTCCCGTTTCTGCTCCCGCTCCGCTGCACTTTCCAGTTCTACTCTTCTCTCCCTGCTCTGCCTCTCATCCCCTCAGAGCCCTCGGACGTGCCTCACGTAACCCAGCTGCTGGAGTGGCTCCCTGCTGAGACAGCCCTGCTGGGGTTTGCCCCTGTGGCTGTGGATGGGGCCATGGCCCACCACCTGCGTCACTGCCCCTACCACTTCCGCCTCTTCAAGACTGAGCTGGTGTCTAGTCAGGAGCTCCCAGAGTCTCACTACGGTCAGCCGCTGCAGTCCCTGAAAATACTTGGTGCTGCCTCCTCTTCCTCACTTTCGTCCTAGCCAGTCGGTGCTGGGAGAAGGGGGATGCTGCCAGTGCCAGTTCAGCTTAGCATCTGTTGTGGCTCATTGCTTTTATTTTTCTTGCAGCCTGTGCGTTCATTTTCCCTCCTAGGTCTGCCTGTTAATGATATCTATAGCCCTGCCTCATGCTCCATTTATTGTCCGACTATAAACATTCTCATTTTGCACATCTGCCCAAAGATGCAAACGCTGTATTCCTCTGCTTATTTAAAGACACAGTGAAACTATTAAAGCAACTTAGCTTTCACTCGAGCACTGCGGCTCTCAACGTTTTTTAGGTGTCACCTGACAGAGGTGAACCGGGGGGGGGAAATCTAATGGACATCTAAAGGTCATTAAGTTTCCAGCTTCCCAGCTGAATGTCCATGTAATGTCCACTCGTGACATTAGTGGAGGTAATTGCCCAGATAATTCCAGTCAAGCAAGGCTGAGGCATGTGTCCTGAATGCTTCACCCAGACGGAGTATTCTTAGGAGAATAATTAGGCCTGAAGTTTGAGAGGCGTGAGGAAGGACAACTTTCTGACCTGAACACTTGTAACACTGTCTTGGGTTCATCTGTAAAAACAACTATAATTTCCAACTCAACCAGAATGTTGTCCTTTCTTATGAATGGCACAGAAGGAAATGGACGAGCTGCATCCACACGGCTGGGAATACACGGATGGCGTCCCTCTGAATTCTCCACCCTGTTAGCTGCTCGGTTTTCACATCATTATAATCCCACATCACACAGCTTTGTACCAGGCATCTGGCAGATTAAGATGCGTTTATGTGACTCAGTTCAAGGGACATTTGAGTTCTCACATCTTTATAAGATGGTTCTGATTTGATGTGAGCACTGAGAAATTCTCATGGACTAAGGAGCTGTAGAGACTGTTAGCATTATTGTAGTTTCATTCTTTCTGCGTCCAAAAAGGGGAGAATACTATGACAAGGAGTGAGAAAAAGGTTCAATCCATATGAAATGTGATGCGTATAGATTTTATTTATTTTGAAAGGACCAATAAGTAACTGAACAATTAGGACCTGATAAGACACTTTGAGTGTATTCTTTAATTTCACTGTGTCTTTAAGTCTTTGCATATGATTGGACATTTATAGCTCACTTGTGGAATTGGTAGAACATAGCAATTCATTTTTAACCATAATCTCAAATTATAACAAATAATACATCTGCAAAAAGGACGACTAATGGATCTACATGCATGCGGTTCAGTCTGGTGAACCAGACTCTTTTATGCGATGGTTAGAGGGCTGCCTAATTGCATTGTGTGCATGTTCCATCCTGAGCAGTGGGTGCAGGAAAAGAAAGCCTTTACAGCTGGGCTTTTGTTCAGGAATGAGGTCTGTGTGGAAATGCGTGTCGGATATTGATGGCGCTAATTTGGCCTTTGCACTGGGAAGTAACAACTGAATCTCCACAGTGTCTTCCTCAAAATAACAAAATATCCCTTGGCTGGGTTGGAGATATTTCAGTGTCTGTCTGAAAGATCTGGGTCATCATCTATTGGCTAATTTTAATTGGCTAATTAAGTGGCGGCCTGTCCGTTAACTGTCGATCGCGTAAAGTGTTTGTGGAGCAGGTCCTGGCACATTGTCAGCTTAACACAGCTTGCCTGCACTCAGCAGAGATGACCGTCTGTTATGACTTGTGCCGTCTTTATCTGCATTCGTTCCCTGCCTCGTATGTTTATGTCTGCCTTTGTGGAGAGTGAATAGTGCAGTGAAGGATCAGTGGGCTTTTTTTCTCTCCTCTCACTGCATCTACTGTGTGAGCTGAATTGTAAAGTCCATGTGAACGCACTGCAGCAGCGATGAGGAGGGAAAGATGATAAAAGCCAACTAATGTGTTTTTATATAACGCCTGCTCTATTACACAGTACACTAAAGACAGAAGGAGAAATACTGTAGCATGGAACTTGTCTGAACTGGCAAAACATTTCCTCCTGAGGCTTTGTAATATCACTTTAAACGGTAGAATAATTTTTCTGCTGTCATCACATCTTTGGCAGGAAGCTGTTTTCAGATTCCACATTAGTCTTTGTTTTGTCAAATGAATAAAGCTGCTCAAGGCTGTATCGGGTAAGGAAAAGATTTTTTGATTAGTCAATGGAAGGCCTGAAGGTCTTTGTCGTATCCTGCCATTCCTGTTCTTCTTCTAAGCTTTAGATTAAAAAGCAGAAGCAACAGGTTGTATAATGTTCTTAACTCTTGAAAGTGCACACAATCCCATGAGAAACATTAACAACAAGCAAGTCAACTAATTATAAATTGATATCTTGGCCCCTTGAGGCCTTGAAAGGTTCCTCTCCATTAAGCATTTCGTTCCGCTTGAATTGAATAAGTTGTTTTAGGTAATAGCCGTGCACACATTCATGGTTGTTGCACATTATTCATGGTGAAGGCAAGGATGGCCAGCATGCTGTCTGGGTAGATGGATAAAGGTGGAAGCAGCACTTCAACCTCCATCTATTCCTTACTGTCATCATAGAGCTTCATGTTCTCTGTTGGGCTACTGTGAATGCTGATGGACTGTTTCCTGCATGTGTGAAAGTCACCTTCTTGCCATTGCACTTTAGTGTTTAAAAGTTGTATTTCACAAGATGTAGATGTTTTGTTTTCTTTTTTTTTGAGGGGGGGGTTGGTTTTTTGTCCCGACCAACAAAAGCAAGCAAAATATAGAAATGTAATTATGAATACAGATATAAATTTTATAGAACATAAAAGTATATGTAATGCAATTTTACCTATGACGAATCTTCTAATAAAATGAAAAAAAAAATTATTAATTGATTTTTTTTTTTTTAAAGAATACAGTTTTTCCTGTTCATTTCCTCTTCATTGTCGTAACACGAATATTTCCGCACCATTAACAAACCTCGAAGAAAATTAATCTTTTATGTGTGGTTCACAGTTCATTACAACTTGTGCTGCAGCTCATCATCAAATCTATGTTGGTGATCCAACCCAACCGGCTCAGGAAACAGGAGGGGAAATAGACTGAACATTTGTACCGGTCCTATTTAACAATTTAATTAATTAATACATTTATACAATACAGGCATAACATTATAACCACCTGCTTCATATTTTATTTTCCCTCCCTTTTGCTGCCAAAACAGCACCGACCCGTCGAGGCATGGACTCGTATTGTAGCACCAGGATTGCTTTTAGATCTGGGGAATTTGGAGGCCAAGTCAACACCTCAAACTTATTGTTGTGCTCCTCAAACTATTCCTGAAGCATTTTTGCTTTGTGGTCGGGCGTATTATCCTGCTGAAAGAGGCCAGCGGGTAATACTGTTCAATGAAAGGGTGTACATGGTCTGCAATATTGCTTGGGTAGGTGGTACGTGTCAAAGTAACATCCACATCAAGGTCAAGGTTTCCCACCAGAATATTATCCGAAGCATCACACTGCCTCAGCTGGCTTGCCAGGTGTTCCCCAGGTAAATGCCTCACATGCACCTGACCATCCACGTGACGTAAAAGAAAACACAATTCATCAGATCAGACCTTCCATTCCTCCATGGTCCAGTTCTGATGCCCAGGTCAGCATGGACACACTGACTGCTCTGCTGCTATGCAGCCACATACGCAACAAACTGTGATGCTCTGTGTACACCTTTACATCAGAACCAGCATGAACTTTTTTCAGCCGTCTGAGCTGCACTTACTCGTCTGTTGGATCAGACCACACAGGCCAGCCTTTACTCCTCACATGCGTGAGTGAGTCTTAGCTGCCCATGACACTGTCGCTTATTCACCACTGTACCGAGCACTGCAGATCAGGACCGCCCCACAATAGCTGCAGTTTTGCAGATGCTCTGACAAGCACCAAACTCACTCCAATCCTTACATTTGTCATTTCTTCCTGCTTGCAACATCAACTTTGAGGGCAAAAGGTTCACTTCGCTCTCTAATGTATCCCCCCCCCAACAGGTGCCATGATGAAATCAGTGTTTTTCACTGCACCTGGCAATGCTCATAATGTTATGCCACATCTCCCCAGAATTTTATTTTCTTCTTTGTGGTTTCAGAACCTCGTCTGTAGCTAATATTAATTTTTGCTTTATATCACACACTTCACCTGAAGGAAATACCATTTACAGCATCAGCTTAGAAATGAAGTTGACCTCGAGTACTGACATCTTAAACACAAGAATCTCTGTAGTCCTCACCTACTTATTACATATACAAACACAGAACGGTATTTTTTCTTATCTTTAAATCAACAAGCATATCATATCCTGTTAACACACAAGTGAGCTCTACTATAATCACTTCATGTATCAGCAGCAACATGTAACGAGTGTGTTTTCTTGTCATTTTAAGCAGAGTGCTCTGTAACCATGTTAGAAACAAGACAAAAATATTATTTTTGTTCTTGTGGTCTCACTAACTCAGGAATTGGTTATTTGTGTTTGCATTATATCTGGCTTGCTTGTGTTGTGTAGCTACAGCCAGTCAGCTGCTGTGAGAGGTCACACGCTGCCGACTGTAGCTCTTGTGTGCAAACGTTTGTGTGGCTGGTAACAAATATAAATCACTGCTAGATTTTTTTTTTTTTTCTTAATATGGCACTCAAATCACGTGGAACCGTAATGCACAGAGAGCAGTACTTTCCTCACCGCTCTTCCTGCTAGTACACGATCAGCTGTATTGTACCCTTTGTCCTGCAGGCTTTGAAGGATGCTCCATGGTGCCTTCCATCTACCCGCTGGAGACGCTGCACAACTCACTTTCCCTGAAGCAGGTGGACGAGTTTCTCAACTCGGTGTGTGAGAGCAACAGTGAGGTCCAGGCCAAAACCATGAAAGGTGCGAAAGCTTCAGTGTAATTTTTGTTTTATAGAATCTGATCGTCAGATCTTGAGCATGAATATAAATGGCCACAGTTCACTGGTTTTTAATCTGTTAATTCATATAAAGACATTTAAATAAAGCCTGAGAGTCGGCAGTTAAATTTGAAAGCCATTTCCACGTCTAGCAACAAAACAACACTTTCTGAATCCAAAAGCAGAAGAGAGCAGTATTTCTCAGAAGCATAATGAGCTTCAATTACATTTGTAAACTGATCCTAATGTGTTTTCTTTTCTCTCTCTGCTCCAGCGCTCTCTGGCTTGTTTGCCTCTCAGAGCCAGATTTCTCTCTATAGCCCGCAGCAGCCTCTTTCCTCCTCTGGATCTGAAGCATCTCTTCGACCGCCTGGCCAGCCTTTGTGGCGTAAGTGCAATGATTTTCATGGCATTATCAGTGTGTTGACCTGCTTTCACTGCACAAAGTGTTTTTCAAGAGAATGAAACCTCTTTAAACGTATCGGCTTCATGTTTAAATATTTACCCTCCTTACTATCGTGTAAAAGTCTAAATGACAACACAGACCGCAACAACTCAGTCGCGTCACTACAGTTTCACACAGATTTAAATGCTTCAATACTGTGGTTACTGCTACAGCTCAACCGATATAATGATTTTTTTTCTTCTTTCAGACACACGAAACAAACAGATCTCCCCTAAAGTGCATCATGTGTAGTTTTTTTCTGTACATGTTTACACCCTGTCCAGCTCTGCTTGGTTTCACTGTTTGTTGTCTGGTGCTGAAGGGTGTTTGTCCCGTCTCTTCTTCTTCTAAATTGTTTTTTATTGGCTGTTAGAAATGCTGATAAATCAGCAAATGGCTAATGGCAGCTCAGCTAAATTGGTTCTAGTTACCACAGTGAAGATGGAATCTCAGGTTGGAGAGGTGAAACTCAGCACTTTATCACATTCACAAATATCATAGACTGTGCAGGGGGGGGTGGATGTAGCCATCGAGATGTCAGCCATGCTTTTGTGAAGCGTTCATATGTGGATGAGACGGGGGAGTTTCAAGATAAGTCAGCCAAAAGCAGCCAGCTTGGTTAGCAGGGTACTGCATGGATATATCGCACAGACACAGATGAACTGCTAATTAGTGTGTAGGGAAAAAAATGCACAGTTTCACTCAGTTGCACTGACAGACTGTCCCAGTCTGCTCCAGTTTTAACTACAAAACAATCCACATATTTGTCATATAATATCACTGAAATGCTTCGAAATGCAGATTTTCACCCACCATACAGCCGCTCTGAAAATTATTATAGAGACCAAAACACAGGAGTCTAAGCACACTGATTTACAGACTCAAGTGGCCGAAGGAGGAACTGCAATTTTTGGCAATTTGTTGTCTTTTTTTTTTTCTTTTTTTTTTTAATCCCTCGATGTCTTATTAAAACTTTAAAAAACAAAAAACGGGGGAAAAAAAACAACCAATTTATGACCTAGTAAACAATAGCACGCTTATGACTTTAAAAAACAACAACAAAATATCCAAATAAAGAAACTAGAACAAAAAATGTGTGGTTGTTGTTTATAAGTATATAAATAACAGCAGACTGTGCAGCAGATTACACCGCGGCATCAACAGTCACTTAAAACTGAAGTAAAAAGTACTCTGAAAATCACAGCCCCTTCATCTTTAACCAGCTCATTGTTCTCCTTTCTCCCTCAGATGGTGAGCTGAATTCATGCACATGTTATACGTGTGCACTCGGTTTGGGTGGCTGCTCCAGATTCTGGTGCCTGTAACTGCACAGAACTCATTTAGCCTCATTTACCACACAGTGCGCAGACAGACGGGGAGGCACTTCTTCTGCTGCTCGTGTAACTCTGTTCTCTTATCAGCTGTAGTTACAGGGCAGCTGTTTACAAGTGCAGCCCTGTGACCTGTTCAGGAACATTTTTTAACCGCAGCTTCTATCTTTAGTGTAAAACACTTTAAACCCTTATTCTTGATTTTGCTGATTTGTGATTGACGGCAAATCTTCATTACATTCTAGTCAGATTATTGATATAAACATTCATGTGGCTCAATTTATGAAACCCAGCACATAAAGTAACAGTTTACATAAAGTTCCCCATGGCAACGAGATGAAGAGACGAGCAGATGATGCTTTCCTGTTATTGTGCCAGCTCGCTCTCTCATTTGTGTTCACTTTGTGTCCTTCCCCGTGACGCATGTACAACAGCAAATAACATGGCTCCTGACTCGCAGAGTGAAGCGAGGGCTCCGGGGTGGAAAGTAATGGGATTATTAGTTGCGCCATGGATGGACTTTTTAAAACATCGACAGTTTGTACCAGTGGGGGAAAACAAGTGTTTACAGAGAGCTTGTGTGTGTGTGTGTTTTCTGTTCAGATGGCAGCATCCCCTCCAGTGCTGTATCCAGTGCGGGCCCCTCATCCCCGATTACAGAGTCTTCTGGTCTGAACTTCAGCTTCAGTGAGTAGGCCGTCTGTTTGGAGAACCACAAGGACCTCTGGGAATCGGAGGCCACGGTGTAACGACTTCACTTCCTGCGCTGTTATTCAGCCTTCTGCTCATATTCACGATGTCAGACGCGATATGATCAAACAAACTGTGCACAGCGATTCTTCTGCTGCACCCCCACTGCACCACCACTGACTGCACTATCCTCACCACGCCTGCTCTTCTCCATAAAGAGGAAATAAAGAAAAATACGTGGGACCTCTCATCGCCTCGATCCACCTCCTCAGATCGCTCACACTTTCCTGAACCGTCCATTGTGCCAACATTCAGACCATTTGTGCCTTTAGTTTAATTTGGATCAGAGCAGTGCTTGCTATTTGCTCTGGAGATGGTTTTTTCCCCTCACACATCAGCAGTCTGTTTTTCTCACCTGAACTGCCGACATTTCCGGTTCAAATGCGCCACGGACTTTAAGTCTGTGGTGGATTTCATCCAAAGATCAGCACGCCTGCTTTCTAACCAAGAATTAGATTATCAATACTGCTCTCATATCTAGCTGTTAGCTCAGCTTGGCAAATAGACTGGGAATGGGGAAACAGCCTGTTTTAAAGATGGCAGAACAGTAGTAGTCTTTTCTTTTTATAAATTCTATGTTTTATCTTTTTTCTTTTTTTAATAATAAGTAAATTGAACATTAAGTGTTAGTTTTTCAAGCAGTTTTACCTTAGACAAGGCCACTGTTAGCTGTTTCCGTCCCTTAAAAAGGCTGAACTACCTGCTGGATTTGAGAGTTAATCATGTTATTTAAGGCTTCAGTCATACAGACTTGGAGACCAGTTAGTGAGCACTGACGTAAAACGTCCTCATGATTCCTTTTTATCAGATTTGCCACAGTCACGTGTAGTTTGCATGGAAGATGCCAGTCTGTCTGTAAACACCTCCGTCAATAACTCAAAACCAAACAGGATGCTCAAACTGATACCAGAGGTTCATCTACTAAAAATGTCGGACAAGTTTGAATCTAAGAGGTGTGAAAATCGAGTCTGGTTTGCTTTGCACTTTTCACAGTTTCACTGCTGCTTGGTGACTGTTTGTTGACAGGTGTGCAGACAACAGATGGGATCTGCAACAGCCACCAACCAATCGCCAACTGGATTTTGGATACATATTTTTCCCTAGTTGTCGCCGACCCGTCTCTAAGCCTGTTTATGACTGAAGTCTATCCTGTTGCAAGAAAAGAAGGAAGGGTAATTTAACCAAAAATGTCAAAATGTTCCTATATCTGTTTCACACATCAAACGTCTGGATTACAAAATCAGGTGTCCCGCAGACTGAAAACCATCATCTAAAGCTTGTAACACTGTAACCAAAGCAACCACAGCCCAAATACTCTCTAATGTAACATACAAAGCATCTGCAGAGATGCAAGTTTGCAGTGTGCCTGATAAATTATTGCTAACATGATTTGTTTTACTTCATGCATTAAACAAAAAAGAGTAGTATATTTTATAATTTTTCACTCATGCCAGCCTGATCAAGCTGTTTAGCTCTGTGTTCTTCAGCTGTTAAGTAGGAACAAAGACGCATCTGTAAATGTGCCTTCAGATAATGTGATATTAAATCCAAATGTTAGGAACCTGCTGTATTCTTTTACTGAGATGTTTTAGAGTTACAGGGATAAGCCACTTGATTAAGTCAGTAGTATAGTTGTGTCTGCAGTCTGTCACCATATATTGAGGTGTGTTTTTAATGTCAAATGACTGTTTCTCATCTCATTAATCATGCTCAGGTAAAGCAGTATAATCCAAAGGTTGCAACTGGTTCATCAGTTTGTGACTGAACTGTTGGACGGTCAGTTCACTTTCAATTCAGAAAATAATTACAGTTAATTGAAATTCCAAAATATATGTTATTACTTTGACAAAAGCCTGTAAACAAAATGAAAAGCTGAATCTGATTGTGGGCACTGTGTTCAGTCGGCATTGTCAGCTTTAACAAAGTATAAACAGCAGGGAGGGGGGAGTCCCTCTTTTCATTACAAAGCGGTTCAATTGAAAAAAAAAAACTGACCTTCGAAACTTGAAACGTCTGCTGTTGAATGAATTTCTGAATTTTAGCCATCTTGTAAAAGAGTTCTAGATTTTTGAAGGCTAATAACCTGTTTTTATCGTAATTGTGAGTTGATGTTGGTGTAGTTGTGTATTTATGTGGTTATTTAATGTCAGCCAAAGAGAGGTGCGTGTGTGTGTGCGCGCTCTGTTTAACGAGGTTTAAAGGTGTAAGATGTCTGTGATGCCCTGTCTTCTGTGGTTCAGGTCAGGCTGTGACATCGGGGAAAGGAGAGGGGCAATAATAAAAAGAGAAAATAAAGACTGAAAGTGTTGTTTAGTGTGTTATCAAGCACAACAAATCATGTTGTCACACCTGCTGCAATAGATGGTGTGAGAGTGATGTTTTATTGAGCACAGTCCAGACACAAGTCTGTTAGTGCTGCATAAACAAACTGGCCAACCTCCTGTGCTCATCTGTCTCTGCTCTTCTTCAGTCTTTTTTTCTCCCTCCTATGTCTCATTTTGTCCTTTTATCCATTTCAAGACTCATATTTTTTTTCCCAGTCTATTGTCCAGTTTTGTCTTCTCTTGCAATATCAGAGCTTCAACCGCTTGTGTTGACCATGGCTGCATGCTAAGTGGATTGAGTCGATGCCATGTGATCAGGTGATTAGCTATTTGCATTAACAGTTAAGCATTTGAACAAATGAAGTGGCCAGTGACTACATGTCAGCTACTGATTGTGAAATTCATCATGTTTGAGAACACAAACATGGGTGAAGAATTATTTCCCTGTAAAACTGCACAAGCAGGCAGCTTTTTGAAACCAGAGAGGTCGCCCCCTGCTGGACATGAGAAAGACTGCACTTCTACGTCACCTTTACCATGCTGGCCCAGAATCTACAAATGTTTTGAGTTTCTGTGGCCCCAAGATATGGTTTGCTGGTGTGCTGACCACATTAGGCTTGCTCCTTTTTTTTCTAGTTTTAATGACATCTTGAAGTTCTCTGTAAAACGGACAACTTGAGCTAAAACAGGACACATTTTGGAGTTTCCAAAGCATTTTTTTTTTTTCAAATTGATATATGTATATTATTTGTAATATTAGCCCTCTGGACCTCTCCTGATACGGTCAGTAAACACCACATTTTAAATGTTATTAGCTACTATAGTGTCTTATTAAACAGGGGTCGCATATTAATCATATGAATCATATTAATCATTTTACCGATCTTTACCCACTTGTTTCCTCCTGTCTCCTGCTTGCTTCCTCTCCTTGTTTCCTCTCATCACTTCTTTCTTCCCTTTTCTTCTGCCTTTCCTCTCCTGGTTTTCTCCTCTACTTCTTGTCTCCCCTTTCTATCCTCACGTTTTCTCTCACCGACCACCCGTTTCATTTTTTATGCTTTATTATCTTATTTTCTTCCTGCCATTAGTGCTCACAAAAAACAAGAGAGTGGACTTCTTTTCCCTCTCTACCTTCTTTTTCCTTTTCTTTTTCTTCTCTTGCCTTCTAACCTCATCCTATTTACCTCTCTCCTTGTCTCCCTCTCCACTCTTCTCTGAATGGCTTTTAAGAATAGTGATGACTCATGTCTCCTCGTATTGCTGCCATGCGTTGCTATGGTGACACCCCCAGATGTAATTGGCTACTCCTGAGCGATGCTGGGTGAATGGAAGGGAGAGAGGGATGGGGGTACGGACACAGACTGCCAACTCACCGGAAGCCAAAAGCTGATGTCATTTATTCTGTCTGGATGACAAGTCTTTCCCTCCTGGGTTTTATGTCCTACATTCTCTCACACACACACACACTCGGCTCTCATGCGTGTACACACACACACACACACACACACACACACACACACACACACACACACACACACACACACACACACACACACACACACACACACACACACACACACACACACACGGTTCATCTCCAGACAGCTTTTTCCAGCTTCAAAACAAATAACAGTTCCCAGCTTCTATGAGACAGCTTCTACGGCTGTAGGGTAGTTTTTGTGACCTTTATCAAATTGCAGTCACTCCAGCAGGAATCAGAAAAAAATGCATTAATTACTTTCATTTGTGTTTACTTCTTAAATATTCTAAACCTACTGTCACATATTAGGTTTTACATATCGCAATGTGATTCAAAATCATCTGGTTCCAAATTTGTCTAAATACAGAAAAATAGATAACATATTACACTGTCATTATTTATTTAATAAAAACTGAATGAAAATACAGAAGCATTGTGTCAAGAATTAAGTGCACCCTATGATTCAGTAGCTTTAGCAGCAATAACTTGAAGTAGCTGTTGACTGAGTCTCTCACACTCCAAAACAGTATTTTAAACACTTATTGAAATTTGCAGTTTTACCCAGTTTAAAATCTACTTAAGCCTTATACATGTGTACACACAACAGAAACGTTCCTATTCTGCACAGCTAACGGTTGGGTGTGTAAATGATGGGCGGGAGGAGGAACACCGAGCACATCTGGATGATTTGGGGGAAGAAATCATGGGCTTCTGAATGTGAAGATCAGAGGTGGTACTTGACTTTGGGACAGGATGTTGACATGGTGGAAGAGTGGTTGGTGGAAGCACCTGGGCGTCCACACCAACAACAAACTGAAGATCGACACAATTCAATTCAATTTTATTTATATAGCGCCAAATCACAACAGCAGTCGCCTCAAGGCGCTTTATATTGTACAGTAGATTGTACAATAATAGATACAGAGAAAAACCCAACAATCATATGACCCCCTATGAGCAAGCACTTTGGCGACAGTGGGAAGGAAAAACTCCCTTTTAACAGGAAGAAACCTCCAGCAGAACCAGGCTCAGGGAGGGGCGGCCATCTGCTGCGACCGGTTGGGGTGAGAGAAGGAAGACAGGATGAAAGACATGCTGTGGAAGAGAGACAGAGGT